>NC_061111.1:88364179-88421451 GCF_002878395.1 Capsicum annuum
AATTAACTCGGAGGGTGGCACAAAAAATTACTTCATCTTTTTCATCAGATATTTTTCTTGCTTTTTTTCCAAACACTTATCTACTATTGTGGGTTTCCATCTTGTGATTAAATTGAAGAAATACTTATTAAGTTTCATCCACCAGTAAGTTTATCCATATTACCATCAATTCAACTTGCTATTTCATTTATCAAATCATGAGCGGCTAATTCTATTAGCCAGAGTTATGGGATCCATGGATTAGGGTTTGATATGATGCTAGGTATTTAAAGGATTTAAAGAGTATTAGGACATCTTAAAATACTATTTCTTGAACTTGAATCTATTGGTTGCAAACAATAGGTTATGCCTTAGGCTTATTTACTTTTAATAGAGAAATAAACTAGAGGACGTGAATTATCAACAGGGACTTGAAAGCTACCAACCTTCTGTTTAATGATTGATGCCGTAACTAAATTAATCTACCAGAGATAAAATCCTATTAGAAATAGAAAAGTTATCTAAGTTTGAGAGAATTAGATAATAAATTATCTGGTGAGGTTGAGAGATAAGTCAATTAATATCATCATCAGGGATATTCTGCTATTTCTACTTACTTCAAGAGTCTTAAGCATTACCTAGTATCTGTCAATTCCCAAAACCCATGTTGAACATAACTCTGGTCTCCCATTTATCTTGGTTACAAACACTAAAATATTGAAAGTGACAATTGACTCTCTGTGAAACTTAAACCCCCATTTTCGAAAATAGTAAACTACCAGTAAAGTATTTCGTAAATAAATCGAAGTTCACACCCTATTCTTTGTAGGATTTGACCCTAACCTAGTTGGGTTTTGTATGAAAGTGATCGGTTACACCCATTCACGAGTGTAGTTTGAGCGTTATCAAATTGAGACAACTCATAACAGTATCAAACTCAACTAGTTCCATTAGAACCTAGACTATCAGATTCAATCTCTCAGTATCAATTATTTTAGTTATAGAGTTATCAGTATCTCATGTTATTAGTACTCAAACTCAGTAATCATGTTATCACAAACTCATTTACAGTTATTATGTATTCATGCATGTATTCTCACGCTCATGTTATTCAGTCAGTTAGTATTGTTCATGTATGTGAACCATTTTCATTCAGCCTACCTCACATACATACCAGTATATTCCATTGTACATTTGCGCTATGGTGTTTTACACCATAGGTTAAGAAGCACGACCTCCAGAGCATCAGTAGCATTCTAGTATTGATAGTCAGAGTTAGAAGTGAGTCCTCATCCTTCAAGGATATAATCATTACTTCATTATATCATTAATTAATTTATTTCAGTAGTTAGAGTTAGTTAGGGACATGTCCTATCAACTCCTTATTCAGACAGTTCAGTCAGTTAGAGGCTTTTCAGACCATCATGTTCAGATAATTTAGTTCAATTATTTTAGTATTGATATAACATACCATCAGATATTATGTTTTATCAGATCTTTGAACCTTATGGCCTTTCAGCCTTTATTTCCGCATTTGTAAAGTATATGATATAGTGTACAAGTACAGATATTAGTAATGGGTTAGATTATGATCCTTTGGGGTCATAAGCACCGGGTAGAATTTCGGATACCAGATTTGGGGCATTACATATGAGTTGGATATCGGGGAAGTAATTACACTTTTAAATGATACGGCTGTAGTTTATTAATATATAAGTTAATATACACATCTCTCCAACATGGAGTAGAGGAAGATGTTTTATGATGTTTATGATTCCAATGGTTGAATACTAGTGATGGCATGCATTGATTCGGTACATTCATGATTGTTGCATCAATGATTCATATGATTCCAATTAGATTAATATATTATCCTGGTTATCACTAACTAAGGGTTAAAGCCTATTTTCTATCTTAAAATGGATTTCTTCACAACAATAACTGCCTAACTTAATAAATAAATTATATGTATAAAAGAGGTTTAAAATGATGATTTAAAGATTTGATCAAGATATATTTTGATCCATGATTTGACACTTCTATTTAATTTGGTTGAGTGATATTTTAACCCTTTCTACACTTTTATAGAGATTTAGCCCCAAAGTTCAATACGGGCAACACACTTACGAATTTACACTCTTTTAGGCACAACTTGATTCCACGCACCTATTATAAATATACTTCTTAATGATGTGATATTTACGATGAATGATTAATTATGAAAATATCATCTACCTTGGTTCTCATTTTATGATTATTTACTTTAGTCCTTGTGGGGCTTGTTCTTTACTTTATCCATTGTGGGGCTTGTTTTTTACTTTAGCCTCATGGGGCTTGTACTTTACTTTATCCATAGCAGGGCTTGCTCTCTGTTATTGATAATTTTTTTAGATATTATAATGATGTGATAATGCATGGAAAGGATAGATAATATTATGATGATGTGATGATGCTCGTTAAGTTAAGAGGATATTATGATAATGTGATGATACTCGACAAGGCCTGCAGATACTAAGATGATGTAATGATGCCCAACAAGGTTGGAGGATATTATAATGATGTGATGATACCAGAGAAGGTCGGAGGATGTTATGATGATGGTATTGATTCCCAACAAGGATGGAGAATGATTATATTGATTATGTACCTTGCAGTCATTATTGCATGTGCATCGCCTATCACCAGAATGAACCTATGTCTATCATCTAGTACGGGATGGTTACTAATAATGCTCAAACTACACCTCTCAACGAGAATATAAGCGATCGTTGTCAATATAAACCCAACTAGTTTGGGGTCAAATCCCATAGGGAATATGGTGTGAACTTAAGTCGTTTGCAAATTAATCAACTGATAGTTGGATGTTTTCAGAAATGGGGGGGGGGGGGGGGCTTTAGTTTAACAAGCAATTTTTGGTTACGTTAGTTTTAGTGTTCATAATCAAGAGTTTATGAAAAACTAGAATTATGTTCACTGGGGATTTTGGTACTTGAGAAATGCTACTGGTGGTTTAGGATTCTCACGGTAGGTAGGACAACAAGTTATCTTTATCAAAGTTATTCTTAAATGTTTCTCGACCTACTTAAGCATTTAATTACCTAATCCTCTCGGACTTAGGGAATTTATATTCACTACCCAGATTTAACCTCAGGTAAACCAACCTTGTTACAACACTGATTATTAAATGGAGTATTTACATGTCCCTGTTGATAATTCACTTCCAACTATGTTTGATTTCTTTATCAAGAAAATCAAAGTAGGTTTTATCTATTGTTTGCAAAAAATAGACGTTAATTAAAACCTCAAAATTACCAAGAAGTCCTACCACCTTTCGAATCCTAATCACTCAGCAACTTATCAAGACCTAACCCAAGATCCCATAATTCAGGTTAAAGGAATTTAGCCGCTCATGACGTAAAAATTGAACCAACTAGATAAATTCATGATTTGATAGATAAACTTACCACAAGATGAATAAAAACTAGAGATTCTCAGATTAAATCACAAAAGAAATCCCAAAATAATGAATATAATCTCTTCCAAGTAATTACTTTCTCAAGACAAAAGTAGAGAGAGAAAATATCAAAGTATATTGCTGAAAACTCAATGTGTCAAACTCTTTAGAAAACCCTAAAATAAAGCTTTAAATAGTTCACCATAATTATGGAAATAAAATATGAGAATTCAAAAATCCCTCGAATTAGGTGACGACATTTGTGATAGCCTATCAGGAGGCTGACGGCTTATCACAAATGTCGTCAGCTCCTTCTTCAATTTTGGATCTTCCTATTTAAGGCTGACGACAAACTTGAGAACTTATCAGCTTCGTGATGGCGTATCACAAAATGTCGTTAAAGCTCTGCTTCAGTTCTCCTATGCTGCCTCAGGCTGGCGACATTCTTCACAGCTTATCAGACCCTTGACGACTTATCACAAACTGTCATCACATCTTTCAACTTAGGCCAATTATCTATTTACTGCTGACGACGAACATGGTAACTTATCATAGGGCTGACGAATTATCACAAATGTCGGCAGCCACACTTGTCTTCTGATTTTTTCAGATTTCAACTTCTTTCCTTCCATTCTTGTTGGTTCTCTATCATATCAACTTAAACTGGAAAATTAAACATAAACCAATCAAAAATGATAAAAGTTTCTTAAGACTTCACAATTATTCTTAGTTAAATGCCTTAAAGGTGTTAGTATTAGCTCACTCATCAACAACCTCAACTTAAAACAATTGCTTGTCCTAAAGCAACTCAACACAACTAAGAGATTACAAAGTACATTTGGCAATCAATCATCCATCTCATCTCAAAACACTTTTACCATCACCAAGGTTACTCAATTCAAAAACAATGAAAAACACCAATGAAACACACAAGAATCAAGATAGGCATCCATTCAGTTATAAAAACCATGCATAGACCATTATTACACTACCCGAACAAGTTAGTAACTAGAAATGTAACCAGTGTGCCCTCACAGTAAAGACATCCCCCTCATCTTATATCAGGAATTATATATGTAACCATGGGGACAATCAAAATACTCACTCTCAGAATAAAGTTCCAATCAGTGTATGCAAAGTACCATAGGCTTGCCCTTATATTCATTACCCAGATCTACAGATAGGTTAGGTAGGATCACTATAGGACTTCTCTTAAGCTTGTAATTTAGGCTAGAGGCTGGTATGATACTCGATGGTATTTAAAGTGACTAAGCCTCATTGACACTACAATAGCTTTTTGGGATTTCACTCATTAGCCTTTTCCACTCTTTTCTTCTCTTTATCACACTTATTTAGGATGGGTGCAGTCTTTTCTCAATTACTTAATCTTTTTCATAATTTTTTTCTTGCTCTTTTCCACTACACCCAGCTTTTTATTCTTTTCTTTTATGCTACCTTTCTACATACTCATTCTATATCATGCACCCCTATGATAGCCACCCTCAACTTAGGCCATTTGCCTAAGTTAAGGTGCACAATGTCCAAGGAGGACCAGGGCCAAAATAGGTTCATTATGATCTAAATAGGAAGGTGATAGGTTTCATATAAAGAAATAGGATAATTAGGCTCAAAATAGGGATCAAGGGATGTTATACACATAGGGAAGGTCATTTAGGCTAAAGTGAGCTAATATCAAAACGGCCTATGATCCTTTCCTAACCCCTATCCTTCAACCTAGGTAAGACTAACCGGGCAAGTTCTGGCTTCAGCATACAGAAAAAACTAAGTAGTTGCTCACATACACATGGCATACAAGTAGATCAAAAGCTATGACTCATTCAGTTCATGCAACTGTTTAGCAATAATTACTATGTCACTAGAACTAATGCCATACAAAGATGCACAGTGGTCATAGTTGAATGCAAATCACATAGTTAAAGAATTTGACCACTTAAAGAGGTTTACAAAAATCACAAACCAATTCAACTGCCTCAAGTACAAGTATTTCTCCTAATTGGCTATAAAATTTTTCAACAACAATTTACTCTATACCCTAAACTCAAAATCAAAGAAAATATGAACTAAGGGTTAGAGTATACCTGGAATGGATCAATCCTGAGGGTCATGGGTTGCCTCCCATTCAGTGCCTGATTTAACGCCATGGCACAACTCAAGTATCTCGATTACTTTAGACTTCATCGAGGCAGATAGTAGTGATATTTTTTATCAATTATTTCAGACTAATGTAAATCTTGACTCATTGCCTATTCACCTTGAAAGTGCTGCCATCTTTATTTTCAAGTTCTACTACTCCAGATGAGTAGACTTGACTAACTCTAAATGGGCCTGACCACTTGGATTTAAGATTATCTGGGAACAATTTAAGTCTGGAATTGAACAGAAGCACCAAGACACCCTTTTGGAAGTTTTGTTTCTCTATCCTCCAATCATGGTACTTTTTTATATTTTCTTTATATAGATCCACTCGTTCATATTCCCTGAGATGGAATGTCTCAGCTCTGCTGCCTCCTTCCAACTCAAATTTAGCCTTTTAAGTGCCCACAAGGCTTTGTGCTCCAGCTCAATTAGTAGGTGGCAAGATTTTCCATAGATCAGCTAAAATGGTAACATACCAATGGGTGTCTTAAAAGCAGTCTGATATGCCCAAAAGGCATCATCGAGCTTTTGAGACCAATATTTTTTACTAGCATTCACTATTTTGGCTAGGATGGCTTTAATCTCTCGATTTGACACTTCCACTTACCCACTTGTTTGTGGGTGATATGGAGTGGATACCATATGCTGTTTAACCCCTTGCTAAAGCTGCTCGAAAAACTGTTGCAAAAATGAGATCTTCCATCACTTATAATAGTGTGTGGTACTCCAAAGCGAGAGAAGATATTCTTTTTGAGAAAAGCAACAACTCCTTTTCCTTTATAATCAGACAAGGCAACAGCTTTGACCCATTTTGATACATAGTCAACGGCAACTAAAATATACTTTATCCCATATGAGCTTACAAAAGGGCCCATGAAATTGATGCCCCATACATCAAATAATTCCACTTTAAGCTTTTTAGTCAAAGGCATCTCATGTGTTTAGGAGATTGACCCTTGCCTCTGACATTGGTCACATTTCAGCACAAACTCATGGGCATCCTTGAACAATATTGGTAAATAGTAACCACTATGCAACACTTTCCTAGCCGTTCGGTTACCTGCATGGTGACCTCCAACTGGGGAAGCATGATATGGTTTTAATATGCATAATACATCCAGTTTCGGCATGCATCTCCTTATAATATTGTTCGCACATCACTGAAAAATATATGGCTCATCCCAGAAGTAATGTGTCACATCATTTAGGAATTTCTTTCTTTGATGGAAAGAATGATTTTTTGGGATGACCTCACTCACAAGATAATTTGCATAATCAGCATACCAAGGCAATTGTTCCACAGCAGCCACCAAGATCTCCTCATCAGGGAATACATCATTTATTTTCATTTCATCAATAATTGCCTGTTCACCTTCCATTCTAGACAAATGATCTATAACCTGGTTTTCACAACCTTTCCGATCTTTGAGCTCAGGGACAAATTCTTGTAGCAGCAATACCCATCTAATTAGTCTTGGGTTTGTATCCTTCTTCACCATCAAGTACCTCAAGGAGTGGTCCCAAGCAGATAGGCCCTTAACTTCTCAAAAGCATAAACTATAGCCAGAAGTTCCTACTCAGTAATGGTGTAATTCTTTTGCGCTCCATTCAGTGCTTTCCAGGCATAATATATCGGATAAAACAATTTGTCCCTCTTTTGTCCCAATGTAGCTCCAAGGGAAACACTACTTCCATCACACATTATCTCAAATGGTTTTGACCAATCTGATCCAACAATAATAGGGGCCTTAACCAGCTTCATTTAAGGCATTTGAATGCCTTTAAGAAATCATCATCAAAGGAAAACATTACTTCTTTCTCCAAAAGTTTGCAAAGTTTACTAACAACCTTCTAGAAATCTTTTCTAAACCTCTGATAAAAGCCAGCATGTCCAAGAAAACTATGCACTCCCTTCACTGAAATGGGAGGTGGTGTTTTCTCAATAACTTCCACTTCTGCTCAATCAACTTCTATCCCTTTTTCAAAAATTTTATGGCCGAGAACGATGCCCTCATTTACCATAAAATGGCATTTTTCCTAGTTAAGCACCAAATTGAATTCAACACATCATTTCAAGGCTATACTCAGGTTCACTAAACATATCTCAAATGAATCTCCCACTATAGAGAAATCATCCATGAATACCTCTATGGTGTTCTCCACTATATCTGAGAAGATAGACATCATACACTATTAAAAAGTGGTGGGTGCATTGCATAGCCCAATCGACATCCTCTTAAATGCAAAGGTGCCATATGGACATATGAATATCGTCTTCTCCTAATCTTCAGGAGCAATATAGATTTGGTTGTATCCAGAATAACCATAAAAAAACAATACCACCCCCTTCCAGCCAATCGATCAAGCATTTTGTCCATAAAGGGCATCGGGAAGTGGTCTTTAAGAGTCAAGAAATTCAGCTTACGGTAGTCCATACAAAATATCCACCCTGTCATAGACCTGAGTGGAATCAACTCATTCCTTTTATTTCAACCGCAGTCATGCCTCCTTTTTTGGGCACGCATTGAACTGGGCTCACCCATTTGCTGTCAGAAATAAGGTAAACCACTCCTACATCAAACCACTTAATAATCTCCTTCTTAACCAGCTCTTGGATTAGCGGGTTAAGATGGCGTTGATGCTCTATGGTTGGAATACAATCTTCCTTAAGTTGAATTTTATGCGTGCAGATGCCAGGGGAAATGCCAATAATATTTGCGATAGTCCATCCTATAGCTCTCTTGTGCCTCTGAAGTACAGAAATAAGTGTGTTTACCTATTTCTCATTTAAATCAGCTTCAATAATAATAGGTAGTGTGTTTTTGTTGCCCAAAAACACGTACCGTAAGTGCCCAGGCAGTTCTTTCAATTCCAACATTGGTGGATCCTCAATAGATTGATTGGTTGGTGGTGTTGATCGATTAGCAAGTTCAAGGTCAAGATTTTTAGGAGCATAAGGATATGAACCCCTTCCTGCCAAAGTACAAATACTCTTCATAATCCCTGATGCCTTTACTATCAAAATTCATTATAACCGCAGCCAAAGGTTCAATAAAAAGTTGCTCATCTATTGACACCTTCTGTTCGTCGTCATAATACACATCAACTACTAAGAACACACTTATTTCTTCATGCTACTTTATTGATTTACTTATGTCAAATTGTACCACTTCATTATTCATCTTGAATAAGAGCTCATTCGCTTTCAAATCAATCAACACACTTCTGATTATGAGGAAAGGTCGACCTAAGATTATGGGCACCTCGAAGTCCACCTCGCAATCCACAATGATAAAGTCTACAGGAAATATAAAGTTGGATACCTTCACCAACACATCATACAAAATGCCAATAGGTTACTTTACTGACCTATCCATCATCACGAGTCGTATATTGGTGGGTGTGGAATTTCCTCAACCTAACTTTCTATATACACCCAGCGGCATCAAATTTATGCTTACTCCAAGATCACATAATGCCTTGGCAAAGTACATAGTCCAAATTGTGTAGGGAATAGTGAATGCACCTGGGTCTGGTTTATTTTACACCAAGGTCCTTGTAGAAATATCGCTACAATGATGAAGATTACCCTTCAATTCATAGCTCACCGCTCTTTTCTTAGTCACAAGGTCCTTTATGAATTTTGTGTATCCTAGCATTTGCTCAAGTGCGTCAACCAAAGGCACATTTATTGTCAATTGCTTAAGTACTGCTATGAATTTACTGAATTTTGCATCATTAGTTTTTTTCTTCAACCACTGAGGAAAGGGGTGTGGTGGTCTTAGGATAGTTTTCAGCACTACCTCCTTCTCCTTCTCTTTACCTTTCTCTAGAACATCATCAAAATTATCCAGCTTCTCAGACTCTACTAGACCTCCTTCTTCTGGTTTATCAATAACTACCTCATCAACTACAAATTTTCCCATAGAAGAGCTAGGTAATATCTTACCAATTCTAGTGGTAATAGCCATGTATGAGCCATGATTCCTTGTATTATGGACCGTATCACTTGGTAATGTTCCGCTCTTCCTCTGGTTTAATGTTGTTGAAAGCTGGCTCATTTGCTGCTCCAACTATTTGATTGCGGTAGAGTATGAGTGCACCAACTGACTGATGAATGTCATATCGGTCTTTATGGTGGTCATACCAGAGTTGGTTACCTCCACTCCCTTCAAAAACTTAGCCATCATTTTCTCTATGGACATCTTTTCAGAACTTATTGAAGCAGCCTCACAATTTCTAGGAGGAATATATAGCCCGCTCCTTTCATTTTTATTCCTCTAATTTCCTTGCTCCCTATCTTTATAACCAGTCTTATCATACAAGTTCTGACCTTGATTCCCTTGGATCTTGCCTTGGAAACCTCCCTAATTATTAACATAGTTTGCCTCTTTATCTACATTAGCATCACTTCTATCCTGAGATCCCACAGCTTTCACCCTTTCAACCTTGCCTAATAGCATGTTCTTTGTCAGCAAGTCCATCTGTATTTTAAGGTAAGCTATGTATTGGTCACACTCCTCTTCACTTCTACGTTGTTCCACAGTAATACCCACAGAAGCAATAAGGCTAGATACCATAGAGTCTCTAGTATGCCATGCCCGACTCTGTTTCATTATTCTATCCAGCATCTCTGAAGCCTCTAGAAATTTAAGATCAACAAATGAACTACCAAATGTATTATCTATAATTGGCTTTGTAATAGATTTAACATCTCTGTACAAAGTCCCCATCAAATGTATGTTTGTCATGTTATGGTTCGGATACTGTGTCAGCTTCTTCTTGAATCTTTCTCAGGTTTTATGCAAGGCTTCAGTTGGGAGCTTCCTAAATTTGCTGATCTCGCCCTTAACTGTACCCTCCTGGAAGGCAGAAAGAACCTTTCTAGGAAAGCTCCTTTCAACTACCTCTAATTGGTTATAGAATCGGGTGTCAGCTCAGTTATCCATAATGTTGCCTTCCCAGATAGAGACAACGGAAAAAAACTCAACTGAATAGCATTTTGGCCCAATCCTGGGTTATCAAAAGATTTGCAGATGGTGAAAAAATTTACCAGATTTTATGCATTTAATTACCTAATCGTCTTGAACCTACTTATGCATTTAATTACCTAATCCTCTCGAACCTAGGGAATTCATATTCGCTGCCCAGATTTTACCTCAGGTTAACCAACCTTGTTATATTGCTAATTATTAAACAGAGCATTTCCAAGTCCCTGTTGATAATTCACTTCCTACTATATTTGATTTCTTTCTCAAGCAAATCAAAATATGTTTTATCTATTGTTTGCAACCAATAGACATCAATTAAAACCTTAGAATTACCAAGAAGTCCTACCACCTTTCGAATCCTAATCACTTAGCACCTTATCAAGACCTAACCCTAGATCCCATAATTTAGGTTAAAGGAATTTAGCCGCTCATGACATAAAAATTGAAGAAACTAGATGAATTCATGCTTTGAAAGATAAACTTAGCACAACATGAATAGAAACTAGAGATTCTCGTATTAAATCACAAAGGAAATCCTAAAATAATGAATATAATCTCTTCCAAGCAATTATTTTCTCAAGCCAAAATTAGAGAGAGAAAATATCAATGTATATTTCTCAAAACTCAATGTGTCGAAGTCTATAGAAAACCCCAAAATAAAGCTTTAAATAGTTTACCTTAATTATGGAAACAAAATAATAGAATTCAAAAATCCATCGGGTTAGGTGACGATATTTATGGTAGGCTGTCAGGAGGCTGATTACTTATTACAAATGTCATTAGCTCCTTCTTCAGTTTTAGCTCTTCTTGTTTAAGGATGATGACAAACTTGACAACTTATCAGCTTCATGATGGCCTATCACAAAATGTCATCAAAACTCTGCTTCAGTTCTCCTATGCTGCCTTAGGTTGACGACAATCTAGACAGCTTATCAGACCCTTGATGACTTATCACAAAATGTCGTCACACCTTTTAACTTAGGTCAATTCTCTATTTATTGCTGATGACAAACTTAACAACTTATCATAGGGCTGACAACATATCACAAATGTCATCAGCTATATTTGTCTTCAGATTTCATTAGATTTTAACTTTTTTGTTTCCATTCTTATTGGTTCTCTATAATATCAGCTTAAATTGTAAAATCAAACTTAAACCAATTAAAAATAACAAAAGTTGACTAAGATATTGCAACTATTCTTAGTTAAAAGCCTCAAATATGTTAACATTAGCTAACATATCAGTTGCATCAATTTGGGTGATGACCATGCCTTGGTTGTCCAGAATAGAAGATTGCTCACGTTGTTACTGATATTATTATGATTATTGTTATGTCTAGTTATGATAGATTGGTTATTGATTCGGTATCGAGATTCAAGGTTTGATTTTGGCCTTTTTTATCTATGATTTATTATTATAAATAATTAATTCATGATGATATAAATGGATTAGAAGCCCTGGGCATGTTAGTACAAAATCCCACTAGGATTTTAATGTGGGCTAAAAATAAAGGTATGATGATCTAGGTTGTGCGGCAATTTGACATTATATCTAGCTATACGTAGCTATGGTATTACCGTATATCCCTTCCTTTCTTTATTCAGATTGTATATTTATTTCTTAGCCTTGTATATTGGTACATATCTTTCTTTTTTCCTTTATTTGTATATTGGCCATGGATATATGATATAGTGTTGAGATATTTGAGTATAGCTGGAATAGGATAGTTCATCCTTGATACTTCTTTTGTCTTATTCTATTAGTTTCTTGGACATGAATAGGTTAGGTTGTCCTTATTATATCATTGACTATTCATGTGGTTGCTGAATATTAGGGGTAGTTTCCATTCTGCTTATATGTTATATATAACTACTTTATCTTTGGAGCTCAATTGGAAGTTACCTACTGAGTACCATTCATTTGGTACCCATACTACATTTCTGCAACCTATAGATTATTATTTGGGTTATCGCTATTGATGAGTGCATCGTACAAAGCATCCATGGTTTGGAGACTTTGAGTGAGCTCTTGATGTACAGAGTATTACTTACCTCCTTTTTATGTACTAGATTTGTCTCTATTCTTTATTCAAATATAAGTTACATCAGTGTAATTTATCTCATCCATTCCACTTTTATACTCTTATTATATTATTAGAAGCTTTTGTACTGATACCACTAAGTCTTGGGATTATATTATATAATTGCTTCTTTATTTCATCTATTCTGCCATTCTTTCCTTTATATATGTGGGTAGTTATACTAGCCATTCTAGACTATAAAGATTGTCTTGCCTACTGGTTGATTATGATAGGCGCCATCATGACCTAAGAAATTGGGTTGTGACAAATTAGTATTAGAGCTTTGGTTTCATTGATGTATTGGTACAAGAGCTAAGTGTCAGTAGAGTCCTTCAGATTGTTATGGAGATAACCATAACATATCTTCGGAAGGCTATAGTGACATTGTTAGGAAATTTATTTCTTGACTTATTGTCCTATTTCTGCATTTGTATGAGCCTCAAACACACTCTTTGACTCTATTTTTTCCTTAATAAATGATGCAAAATGGGACATATTGTCGATAAATATGGATGAGACTTCAGCATATGTTTCTAAAGTTTCAACACAACGTCAAATTAGAGAGCTAAAGATGGATGTCAAAGATCTTCAGTGTCAACCAAATAGATTGGGGCCAGGTTTGGCTCTAGTTGAGCTCGTGGATACTTCAGCCCTTTGAGGTTTAGCATTGGGAATTTAGGTCATGTTGTTGATCACTCTTATCCATGGTTGGCATTCTATTCATCGAGTAGTTCTCAGACTATAGTTGGTTCTATTGGTGTTCATCAGGGTTCTTTACTAATTTTCTAGAACGAGATTGAACCTCTCGAGTGGGCCAGTCATTTTTCTATGTTATATCCCTTTGAACATGGCATGGTGCACAGATCTATTAGAGGTTCAGATTTCCACTCCGCTTGGCATTAGAGCATAAATAGCAGTTAGGTCTTTCTTCTCTTAGATTGTTAATTATGTGAATGCCATAGAAAGAGTATGTATTAAGACTTATGGAGGTGGTGGCAAGAAGCCATGTCATTAGTATAGTGTTATTAGTATTCCATCCGAGAGATTTTTTTATTTATGGTGAGATAAAACATTGGTTCTGAGTGTTCACCAAATGTTAATTAGTGATAAAAAAGGTTAGCATGTATTCCCTAATAGCCTAGAATTTCTGAGATAGGCTATGATTGCGGGAAACATAGATATTCTACTAGAGTTTGATCTCAGTGTCAGTTCTCCAGCCATTTGGGAATTAGTTTTTGTTGCTCTCTAGGATTTGAGCTTTCGTAATATGTTCTATCGTAGAGAGATCAGTTATTGGTTTAGAGAGTGTCCCCGGCATGGGATTTCTAGTCATTCAGCCCATTCAAATTAGCCTCATGATGTTGTGGCACCTTCAGTTAGAGATAGTGCACTTGGCATCTCTATTGATGACTTAGTCGGTAGGTTTGAGTCTGGACTTGTTTACATTTATTCCCTATATGCCCGTCAGGTATGTGATTGCAGATTTCACCCTCATATATGTGTTTTTATTTCTTGCTTTTGCCTTTTCATATGTGCATTAAGATTTTTATACCTATCGATGAGTATATTTCTTCACAAGTTCGTGGCGGTTATTGTGTGCCTTATTATTAAATTTGTAATTATATTACCATTCTATGGTTTTTTTCTTTTAGTAGTGGATGGGGTAGATATATATTGATATTTTAACGCTACAAATGTAGCCTTTGGGTTCAAGCCCCATTTATATTGTCACATTGGCCTTGTTATGGCCCTCGAGCAATACATGATATTGATGTTTATTTTGATACTTCCTACTTATTATATTGATATTGATATTACTATTGCTATAACTACTTGAGGTTATTTATGTTATTTGATGTAATTACTTAATGTAATTGATCCTCGCTAGGTAGCTATTTAGACTAGTGTTATCGAGTTAGAATTTTATTTCTTTGACATCTGATTTGGTGGCGTGAGTAGATATGGCCCGATCTGATGATTTCATTCCTATATCATAATGAGGCTATTTATTTCCCCTCTTGGTTAGCTATGTTAGATTGATTCAGAAATGTATTGTGGTATGAAAGGTAAGTTAACCTTCGGTTTTATTATGATTGCAAAGTTGGTGATTTAGTTGTATTGCCCAATCTTGAGTTTGATATTCTTAGACTTGCCTCTCGGGCTACAAAGGTTGTTGTATTGACTATCCCTTCTTATTTATCCCCCTTTTTATGCTTGACCACTTCTGGGTATAGTCTTTATTTATGGCTATTTTATCGTTGATAGCAATTTTGATATTGAGATTGAGATGTCATGGATTTATCTCTTAGATTTATTGTGTTTGTTCCCTTGTAATAGGTTGCCCTTGTTATTAGTTATGAGATTAGATGCTTCTTTCATTACGTCATACAATTATGTTTAAGGTTAAGCTGGGAAGTTAGAGGCTGGTGGTCTTTCCTGTGATTGCTTCATAAGTTAGCAAATCAAAAATTCTTTATATTAGTGGTTTGGTTCATTTTTGGCAGTGGCCTTGACTTTGGTTTGAGATTTGTAATTTTTTTCTTTAATGATGTGATTCGTGGATGGATCGGGTGATGATTGTCTTTCTTAGGTGGATTCAAGAAATCCCCATTTTAGATCTTGTTCAGCCTAATGAGTCTAGGTGTTGTGTTTCTCACCATGATATGAGCCTAGGGCTATTCATTCCCGAGCTAGAGTGCTGCATTGGTTAGTTTTCATCTTGAGTTGCATTTCTCTAACTTACTTGACTTTTTGCCTTTCCTAGTGTGGTTTATAGCCTTGGGAAGTTTCTCAATTTATTTTGATAGTTCATGCCCTCTAGTGGTTATGAAGTGGGTTATTTGCATTTTCAGCCAATGATTTATCCTTTGGCATCATTTCTGTTCTGTGGCTATAATTTGTGCCCCATAGCGGATATGGAATTGGTTGTTGTGTTTTGATTTGATGGTTTGTCCTTATTGTGATTTTGTTCTTTAGCTAAGTTTTGATTTTAAGTCGGTATAACTTAGCTCAATTATGTAGGATTTAGATAGTATGGTCAATGTGAGTATTTGATCTTGATTTGGATTTGTTGGCTCAATCTTTTATTTGACGCCTTGGAATGGTGATTTAGAAGTTATGATAGATTTGGAATATGAAGGTCTACCTATTGTCAGATTTAGTTCGGATAGTTGAGACCGAGTAGTGCAACCATGATATTGAGATTTCTACTTGGAGTTGTAGAGCTGAGTGCAACATTCGTTTTAAGACTCACCTCAGTAGAATTTAATTTATAGTCTGGTTGAGCCTACTGCGTAGTTACCTATTTGTTATTCTTAATTACAGTTGGAATATAGTTAATAAGTGTTCAGATAATGACCCATGGACCCGTTATCAATTATTTCAGCTTTGACATCAAGTTTCAATTTTCTCTAGTGATTTTAGATTGATATACTCAATAGGAGTAATATACTCGAGTTGGATTTAGTATGGTTTCATTCTCGGTTGATAGGACATCCTGAAGGGGATGGTTTATTAATAGTGGTTACTCTTTGATCTTCTGGATTTCAAATTTGATTGCCACCCAGACTAGTTGGAACATACACATGGATTTCTTTCCTTGATTATCTATATTTGTGTGCCCAGATAGCTTCTTATGGGCTTATTCTCATATTGGTCCTATGGACTTTCAAAGTACCAGTTTCAATTCTTTGAGTTCTCTATGATGAGATTGTGTGAATAGGACTCAGGTAATTTTCATCATGGTTTGGAGTAGATATCAAGTAAGGATTAATAAAAAAAAGTTATATTTGGATTGGGAGTTGGTGGTATGATCCATGTCTTGTTTTGGGGGGTTGGATAAGGCTTTGTTGATTTATGCGGATAACAATATGGTATCGGTGTTTTGTGGTTCGGATTTGCATGTATCATCCTTCAATTTTGTTGGAGGCTAGTTCGTGGTTGAAGTTAACATTTGATTGTTTAGAAGCGAAGTGAGAGTGCTGGTTAAAAAAGTGATACCTGTGGCAAAATCCCTTGGAAGTGTTCTCTCTTTGATGAGGTAATCTATGAAGTCATGCATGGATTATGCGGGTCCAGTGCCTCATCCTTTTGATCTTTTGAGATTTTTCCTATCTGTTGACTTTCGAGGACGAAAGTCCTTATAGTATTGGATATTATATTTACCCTTCAGTGATTTCTTATATTTCTGGTTATCTTTGTCATAACGGATTCTCCATAGCTAGCCCAAGTCATTTATTACTTGTTGGGGCTGACCATGCGGTTACTAGGTAGTTCATTTGCTTTTTAGAACCAATTCCCTATTTAGAAGTCTTCACTTGTTCCAAATGGCCATTGAGCAAAAACATCAATAAAATGATCTCAGATTCTGATTCTGATTGTGCCATCAACTCCAGAATACCAATTTTAGGATAGGTATACCTTTGGTTCAAGTTCCAACGCATCCGAGCTCATTTCAACCCATTGGTTGAAAAATTGGAAAATTGAAAGTTTAGGTATGGGGCCTACATTTGGTCAAAACAACCTTGAATTAAAAATCCGACTTCGTCAACATGTCTAGAATATCGAACTTAGTGTAATTACATAGTTCATTTACTAAAATTGGATTTCAAATGAGTCCCAATTCATAGGCCAAAACGTGGAGAAATTCTAAGTTTCAGCTGTCATCTGTGATGAAAGAGGATAGCGCGACCACAGTGATCCCTATGGCGATCTCCCTTGAATGATCGTGACCTACTGATGGAGATCTCGATATCTCTTTTCCTGGGGGTCTATAAATAGACACAAATGTCGCAAATTTGGGCATTTTTCTTTACCCTTGAGAGCCAAAAAATCCTAAATGGGTATGATAACTCAAAATGGAGTTGTGTGGGTGACTTAGGATCTTTTTTATCATCTATTATCGCGAATAACTTTGGATTCAAGGTAAGAATCATTCAAATTCCTGCTTGAATTTCTTTGTTTTGACCCAAAACCCTAAATTCACCTAGGGCTTGATTTTAACCCAGAGTTTGCTTGGTTTTCACCCATTTCTTGGGGGTTATGATTCCTTGATGATGTACGGACGTTGGGTTGAACTCGAAAATGCATTTTTAGTAAGTGAGACCCACTTGGGGTTTTTGGTGTTGTTTTTGGTCCCAAAGCAGAATAGTGCAATATGGGTATCATTAGACACGTATTGATGATTATATTACTATCTTTATAGAGTGATGGCATTTTGGGGAATATGAAACGAAGATGGACGTATGGTGAATGATGAAGGCTTTGTGGTGCGGCTTTGACGTAGTCTTCTGTCCACTCTTCTTCATAGATGATGTGTGATATGTATTGCACAATGTTAGACTTTATTATGAGTAGAATTACTTGGACTTGATTATTTATGTTTGGGGATTAGATGAGGGTTTTGGACCCGTAAGATGGCATATATACGACCCTTTTTAATTATATTGGCATCTCCCTAGATTAGACTAAATTGTAGCATGTGTCTGATAAATGAAGCTAGGTTTGGGAGGTGGTTTAAGTGTTGTAATCATGGTTAGTATAATTAACCTTAGTTCGGCTAGCCTTGTGATCTTGAAACCGTAATTTGGGTAGAATTGACATAAATGCCCATTTTTCTAGATGAGGTTCCTATCTTAAGATTGATTGTGGCTTACTTAACATGTAGAAGTTGAACTAGATATCTTAGCCTAGTTTGGAGAGTAGATTGCATAAATATGGAAATTGAGGATTAGAAGTGGGATCGTCCGACCCACCTTAGGTTAAGACTTGTGTTATCCATTGTGGACTTAGTTGCGGATGTGAGGACTAGTTGAGACTAATGAGCCTTATTTATGAGATTTCTTGGTAAATTGATGGAAAATGAAGTATTTTTCACCTGAATAATGGCTAATAGCTTATGGCCATGATATTCTTTATAGAAATTATATTTCTCCTTTAGAGATGCTACGTCACAACCCGAACCAAGGCCTGGCTGTGACGGGTATCTCAAGTCCCATATAGACCGAAGATCACCTCTTGCACCTAACCAAGTAAACATAATATTCCCAATCGTCGAATGAATTCCTAAACTATAACAAGATAGAATTAAGAATAAATAATATTTTTCTAATCAATATCCAATAACCCGGCCAAAACAATCGACCAACACCACCCCAAGTCCACAGTAATCCAACAAAGACTTCTAAACAAGAACCAAAATAGAGTATCAATAAAGTGTCGAGACATGCCCCCGGCTATAGCCAAAAACAAGTCTAAATAGTCTAAATCATAAGAGACCAAAACATGAAATAGAGTCTTCCGATGTATGGAAGATCACCACTTAATGTCAACTCATGTGCTAATCCTGAATCCTAATCACTGAGCAGGAGAAGTAGAAGTATGGCCAGTTCCAACATCGCGTGGTGATACAACGTTCGAAGACAGTTAGCAGTTGGAGCGTTAGCATTTAACTCAGGGATACAGGATAACATAATGACATGATCAATAGTTCAAAATCATTCAATGCATATGCATATACATATAACACGTGTCGAGATAGGAAACACGGCTTAACATCCATTTCAAAACCTTAGTTTGGATTGTGTAGCTGAACTGTCATAACATACAAGGCACCCACGAGCTATATGGGAGCATCTCTCCCCCAGCCGGTAAGATCCTACTGTGTGTGGTTGTACAAACTAGAGGGTATACATATGCACTATTAGGGACTCGAATCTCCTTGCATATCAAGGTGACATGAGCACAAAATCATGTAATAAGATATGGGGGACTCGAACCTCCCAATTGTATGAGAATAATAATAATAATGGGGACTCGAACCACCCAATCATATAGACCCCCACGTTGGAAACTGTGGTTTGTATCTCTAAGACCTCCACTTTCACGACTCAGCTACACAATCCTTTTTAAAGCCCATTTAAAATAATTATCACACAATCCCATTCATTGAACCATAATTCATATTTTGGCATACATTGTTGGTATTGTCATACAAACTGCACTTGCCAGGTAACATCAATATGCCAAAACAATTTCATTACTTGGGGAATTCACAACCACTCTTGGTTACATTATGCAACAGCTTTTGCAAACACAAACCCACAAGGTTCAATTTAACATCATAATGCAATAGTTCAAGAATAGTTAAATTCCCATATTTTCTATAGCTAAAACGAACTTTACATTATGGGGTTGGGATCATAACCACTTCAAAAGTCACAAGTTTGGGGAAAATCACAATTCCCAAGTTCATTCACCATACCCATGCCCCTACAAGTTCAAAACCATATTTGAAACATAAGTAATGCATAATAAAACCACACGAAAATAATTAATTGACCATTCATGTCAAAACCCCCAATCATGTCAAAACCTTTACTTTTAATCACGTTAATAACCATGTACTTTCATACAATAGTGATATTAAGTTTAAGGGTAGAGTCACATGCCTAAAATATCAATTTTTACGAAGAGAATTTAATCTAAAGCCCTTAGATGACCAACTTGATGAAACCATAGATTAACTTGCTTGAGGGAATTCATAGTGCCTGTGTTTGAGAAGTTACTAGGATTAATTTCTAAGTGCTAATGACGCCCTAAAGAGGTTATAAGTCATGATTTTCAATTTGGACAAAAGGAAAATGTCCAGAATGCCCTTAACTTAAAAGTTGAAAAAGCACCGCGTTTGACTGCGGGTTAACCCTTTACTCATAGACACTTCTTACGAATTGTCACCACAAATCGTAACCAAGGCTGTAATAGTAAGGCACCCTACCTTATAGAACTTATGAGTCAGCCACAGGAATCATAATGGGACCCTGCATATCGTAGAGTCCATTCGTAGTTAACAAAGAACCCAAATTGGGGTTTACATTGGACACTATACAACTATACCTAACGACTCGTAACATATCCTTACGGCTCTTACTGAGCCACTGTACTCAGAGCAGAATCTTGCCACAAACTTACTGATTTGGTTATGGCTTATCCTAATGACTCATCAGGACACCCTACAACTAATAGGGTCCAGTCATAACAAGGGAAGTTAAAACAAAATTCCAGGAAAATTTCAAGGACCAAAAACCCGGGATAGGACAAGGCATTTGCTAGCACAATTTGACTCCACATGCCTCTACTCTTACGTTTAACAAAGAGGGAAAACAAATGTCCAGAGAAATCACTCTTTCATTTAATAAAGTAAGAAAACAAAGATGTTAAGTAATGCACATACTTTAAGCATACAAGAATGAGTACTTGGACTTCATGTCTTCCTCGGCTTCCCAAGTAGCTTCCTCTACCTTTTGGTTCCTCCAAAGAATCTTTATCAAAGCCATGTCCTTAGTCTATAATTGACGGACTTGCCAATCCATAATTTCCACCAAAATTTTCATAAGGCAGGGAATCTGAAATACCCACCTTTTCCAAAGGAACAACCATCGAAGGGTCACCTACATACTTCTCAACATCCACACATAAAACACTGGGTGAATAGAGTCCAAATCAGAAGTCAACTCTAATTAATAAGAAACATTACCAACTCTTTTTAAGTCCAAGTATGAACCAACATAATAGGGACTGAGCTTCCCCATGGGAGGCACCTTTATGTAAACCCAATATCCTACCCTAAATTCCAATTCTCTTTTCCTCATATCTACATAGGACTTTGGGAGACTTTGGGCGGTCTTAAGCCTATCCCAAATCATCCTAGCATTTTCCATCGCTTGGGGAACCAAACCCTATCCAAACATCTCAGTCTCACCAACTCCAAACCACCCGATGGGAGATCTACATCTCTTACCATATAAGGCCTCAAAAGGATCTATACCAATGATAGAGTGATAGTTTTTGCTATAAGAAGATTCAATGAGTGGCAAGTGGTCAACCCAACTACTATCATTTTCAATTATAAAAGCCTGAAGTATATCTTTAAAAAACTAAATTATCCTTTCCGCTTGCCCATCCATATACGGGTGGAAAGCGATGCTAAGGGACACTATAGTGCCCAAACCCTTCTGAAATGACCTCCAAAAGTGAGATGAGAACTGAGTACCCCAATCAAAAATAATGGAAATTGGAGCACCATGGAACTTCAAGATTTCCTCGATGAACAACTTAGCATAGTCCGCAAAAGAGAAATTAGTTCTCATGAGCAAGAAGTGAGCAGACTTGGTAATTCTATTCACGATGACCCAGATTAAATCAAACTGCAGGCGAGACCGCAGAAGACCGATAAGAAAATCAATATTAATTATCTCTCATTTCTACACTGTTATCTCGATCTCTTGAGATAACCCTTTGGACCTTAAGTGTTCTACTTTCACTTGCTGACATACCATGCACTTAGCCCTAAAATTGGCCACATCCCATTTCATATTATTCTACCAATAAATCTCTATAAAGTCATGATATGTCTATGTTGACCTAGGATGAACTGTATACCATAACTCATAGGCCTCGGCCAAAATCATACCTCACAACCCATCAATGTCAGGAATACATAACCTCCCTTGGTACCTCAAGATACCATCATCATCAATCTCAAAAACCATCACCTTCTCCTTGTCTACATCATTCTTAATTTGCATCAAAATAGGATCTAACACTTACTTCTCCTTTACCTTAGCAACAAAAGGTGACTTTGCAACCTCTTGAACAATCACACCACCATCCTCCAAAACTAATAGACTATTTCCAAGATTAGTTAAATGGTGAACATCCTTTACCAAATCCTACTTCTCCTAATCCACGTGAGATAAACTCCCTATGGACAACCTGCTAAGAGCATCATCAACTATATTAGCTTTACCTGGATGATAATGAAGACTCATGTCATAATCCTTGAGCAACTCGAGTCAGCTTCTTTGCCTGAGATTCTATTCCTTTTTGGTGAACACATATTGCAAGCTCTTATGATATGAATAAATATCAACATAGACCCCATACAAATAATGTCACCAGATCTTCAATGCAAACACCACAACTAAAAATTCTAAATTATGAGTCGAATAATTTTTCTCATGAATCTTTAACTATCTAGAAGCATAAGAAACCACTTTTCCATGCTACATCAACAAGTAACCTACTCCCACTCGGGACGCATCACAATAGACAACAAAATCATCAGTGCCTTTAGGTAGAGTGAAGACCAAAGCTAAAGTCAATTTATCTTTTAGCTTCACAAAACTACCCTCAAAAGCATTAGGCCATAAGAATTCACCTTATTCTGAAGCAACATAGTCAACGAGGCCATAATAGAAGAGTAACTCTTTTCATAAACCTTCTATAGTAGTCGGCTAAACCCAAGAAGCCTCAAATATTATATGGAGTTGTGGGTCTAGTCCACTTGTTAACCACCACAACCTTTGGTGGATCCACCATGATCCCATCACTAGAAACAATATGACCCAGATATGTCATAATATTCAACCAAAACTCACACTTATACAACTTTCCATACAACCGCTGATCCTTTAGGGTCTGTAACACAAGACAGAGGGGATCATCATGATCTGCCTCACTCTTAGAATATACCAAAATATCATCAATAAAGAAAATCACGAACAAGTCCAACAACTGATGGAAAACCCAATTCATAAGATCCATAAATGTTCCTAGAGCATTGGTTAATAAAAAAGACACAACTACAAACTCAAAATGACCATATCGATTTGGAAAATAATCTTAGGGATATCCATCTCCCTAATCATCAACTAATAGTACCTAGACTGAAGAGCGATCTTAAAGAAGAATTTTGCACCCTGAAGTTGATCAAACAAATCATCAATCCTCAGAAGTGGATACTTATTTTTTATCATTACCTTATTTAATTGTTGGTAATTAATACACATTTGAAGGGAACCATCCTTCTTAAGCAAGAAAAAAATAGGTGTACCCCACGGGGACACTCTAGGATGGATAAAACCCTCGTCTATAAGATTCTTTAACTACTCTTTGAGCCTCTTTAACTCAGCTGGAGCCATTCTATACGAAAGGATAGATATAGGAAGAGCATCCAGAACAAGATCAATCCCAAAATCAATCTCCCTATTAGAAGGAACACCAAGAAGATCATCAGTGAAGACTTCAGGAAATTCTTTACCATGAGATGGAATATATGGAAGGACTCTCTGAGGTAGGATATTTAACCCATTCCAAATGATAGAGACAAGCCTTAGAAATTAATTTCTTGGCTCTAGGATATGATATGAACCTTTCCTTAAGCACTAGGGAACTACCATCCTATTTAATAATAGGTTAATTAAGAAAATTAAAGATGACCTTATGGGTCTGATAATCTAAAGAAGCGTAGCATGAATGCAACAAATCTATACCTAGTATGACAACAAAATTAACTATGTCTATGGCTGTCAAATATACTAGAGTTTCTCTACTTCCAACAGACCCCATACAACCCCTATAGACTCTTCTCGTAACCATAGAGTCACCTACCAAGGTAGAAATAAAAAAAGGGTCCAAAATACACTCAGGACCAAAACCAAAATGAAC
Source organism: Capsicum annuum (assembly GCF_002878395.1). NCBI lineage: Eukaryota > Viridiplantae > Streptophyta > Magnoliopsida > Solanales > Solanaceae > Capsicum > Capsicum annuum. Next base: position 88,388,347 of record NC_061111.1, read on the forward strand.
AACCACAACCGAGGTCACATAGACGAGAGTGTAACCTGAATAAAGCAAGCAATACATAATATGAGATAGGAGTTTCAATATATAAGTAATGATATCACGGGATGGCTTGGACTCCTGTTGGGTAGTGAGAGCATAGAGGCAATTACGACCAGTATCAAAGCTAAAAAATAGAAGTAGTACCCTTCGGTATAGGAGCTGATGTAGTAGCAATAAGAATCTTATTTCCCCATAAGAAACCCTAGAAGGACAATCTCTCTGCATATGACTAATTTGACCATATTTAAAGCACTTGTTCCTCCCTTCATCGCAAACACCATGATTCACTTGACTGTAAAATCTACAAAAAAGAATGATGGAGCTGACTGAGCCCTACTAACCTAAGACTGGGCACCCTACACCCTAAACCTGTCACCACTCTATATATGATGATCACCCAACAGCTTCGAATAAGAAGTACTAGCCGTAGAGTAGGAACCAGAGTTACCCCACTTTTTCTTAGACCATTTTCCTCCACCTCTACCACTTTGTTGCTGACCTCCACCCTGGTTTGAGTTACAAAACTTCTTATTCTGCCTCTCCCTAATTTCAACCTAGTTCTTCTCTTTCTCGACTTCCTACATATAAACCACAAGCTGAGAATTAAGTCTTGGGATAACCTGAAAGCAAACCTTCTCATCCTAGCCCTCATACCAATCACTAAATCTGGAGCATAACAAGATAACTAATGGAACTTCAAGGTATACTCCTTGAATGACATCTTGCCTTTATTTAGGTTTGCAAATTTATCCGCTTTTACCTCTATCAACTCTTGAAAAAAGAAGTCGTCTAGAAAAGCACTAGAGAAATGATTCCACAAAGGACTTAACATTATCGCCTCTAAGCTGCTCCCATTCTTCAAACCATTGGTATGCTACATTTTTCAGTTCATAAGCTATAAATTCTACACCCTCCATATCATTATCATACATCACATAGATGATCTTTTCTATCTCATAAAAAAATATTCAGGATCTTTCTTAACTCTAGAGCTAGTGAAAAAAAGAGGATTAAATCTCATGAATTGTCAAACTCTAGTGGCCTCGGAAGATGGAGCAACAGAAAAAAATTGCTCAGTCTTAGAGCTCACCAACCAGGTAAGAAAGTGAATCACATGGCGAAACTAAACATTATACATGCCAGCTTGGGTGCCTGAGGAGGGACAGGAGGAGCTGGTGGAGCTCCATCAAAGAAATCAGAAGCAGCGACCCTGGATCGGGTCTAAACTCCTGAAGTAGGACAAGATCCATCCACATTGTCCCCAGATGAGACAAAAAAGTTTCCATGATTTTTAGATCTTCTTGGAGGCATGATATGAAAATTGAACAAATAGGGATTAAAGAGATTCGAGACCTTACACTCTATATCTTGAAAATAGAACAAAAAGAAAGGAAAATATTCCTAAATGCCTTGTATCCTCTCTCTTATAAATATGGTATGCTACACACCCATAAATGAGACTCTGCTTGAAAGGACTTTGTTGGACATCCAATGACACTATACCTAGGCTCTGATGCCATCTTTGTCATAACCCAAACAAAGGTCTGGCCATGATGGGTATCTCAAGTCCCACATGGATCAGAGATCACCCCATACAACTAACCAATCAAACACAACATTCTCAATTATTGGATGAATTTTGAACATATAACAATATAGAATCAAGAATAAAGAATGTTTTTATGATCAATATCCAATAACCAGCTGAAACAATTGACCAACACCACCCCAATTCTATAGTAATCCAACAAAGCCTTCTAAACAAGAACCAAAAGTGAGTATCCATAAAGTATCGAGACATACCCCCGACTATAGTCAAAAATAAGTCTAAATAGTCAAAATCTGTAATACCCCATATTTTTCCTAGCTTAAATTCGTTCCTAGAATGTTAAGGGTGAGCTTAAAAAGTAAATATCTTTTATTTCATATAGAATTTTCTAGATTTAGACATTCAATTGTGTGAGAAATCGATAACAAATTTGCCCAATTTCGACACTCACTAAAGAAGTTAGGGCATTTTTAGCGAAGTAGTGTGCCAACTGTGCAGTGACCGCATCGCGGTGAAGGACAATTTCATAATTGCCATTTTCTAGTGGACCTCCACAATATTGGCACGTCGCATAGAGATCTAATGTAATGCCCCAAAATTGGGTTCGGAGACGTCACACGGTGCTTAGGGGAACAAGTGATCCTAAGCTAACCCTCCTACTGACATAACTCATAAGCAGCTGAATAAAATTCTTAAATCTATATAAAATCAAAAAAAAACATCGAACTTCTCTGAACTTGATCAATATAAACATAAAATTTACAAGATTACAACTCTACTTTTACCAAATGAAACTGAAATAGAATACATTAACTTTTACTGACTATCTTTGAAGACTCTACTGGTACTGACTTTAGATAGCCGAGTCATGAATCCCAACTATTTAAGCTCAATATGACTAAATTAAGAAAATGCAATACTTCTCGAGCTGTATAACCAACTCAAGACCTCGAATCAAAAGGACTCATCACCTACTGACTGGGAGCGGCGAACTGACTGAATGTGGTATCTACACTACAATTTGTACCTATATTATAGGACATTGTAGTACATAGAAATATATGGGGATCAGTACTTTTAGGAATGTACTAAGTATGTGGGGACGCAATGCAATATTATAAATAATATCATAGATTATTATGAAAATCAAGCATGCTGATGATAACGACTTTCTTTGCTTGAATTAACTGAAATATATTCCTTATAAATCATCAATAGTAATGCAAGTATTATATATCTCATAAATCATTATACTCAACTCAAACTCTTTAACTCATGACTTAGAGTGACTCGGTAACTCATGAAACTTGAACTCTTATGGACTTGGGAGGTTCTTATAATCGACATAAACCATATGAGCTGCATGGAGTACAACGTTTTCCCTCCTAAGGAGAGAACCCCACATTGGTGGGAGCGTCGTACTCTTGCCAGGGAGTGCAACCTAAATTTAGTGATCACAATCTCATACTCGGCATCCGGCCCACAATTATCAATATCAATCCTACAGTGGCACGTAGTTTTAGGGGAAATACCACATTTTCCCCTTGGTGCTAAATACTACTCCTAGACACAAGCTCAGAACGCGTTAGGAAATCCACCACAAATATCACAAGGGTCTATCCTGAAGACCACATCAAATCTCTTTCTCATTTATTAAATCATAATCAATTTATGGATTCCTAACTCGACTCAAATCAAATCAATATTTCTCAATATCAAAATGTAGCAATCCATTAAGTCTCTGTGAGGAAATATCAAAACTCATTATAATAACTCAATCTCATGAATCAATATACTCAATAATCCAATTTGTCATAAGGAAGCTTAAAGCTTGACACATGTCTTGAAAGCACTTGAAATACTAACTCATGGTAGAAACATGAAATTCACAATATTAAATATCAAGTCATAATTTGGAAATTGTAAAATAATCATGTATCAAAAACTTCAAGAAAACATCATAGAGCTCATTCTTGACTCTTAAGGTCAAATATCAATATATATATATTCAATAATGAAACTTCTCATAGAAAATCTTAAATCATGACTCTTATCTTAAATCATTCAGAAATCATCAACTCATAATAACAATATTTAACTCATGGCATAAGTTCTCAATTTAAGAAATAAAATGATGAAATAGTCATGTATATCAATCTTTAATAGGTCAAATATCATAAATCATTAATAAAGTAATTTGGGTGTAAGCCCACTTTGCAAAATCACGAATTTCAATAGTAGAAATTAAATCTTTGTGTACAAGAATGAAAGAAGTGTTCTTGTTCAAACCCCATATACCTTGGATTATGATTTTAAGATGAGCAAGCTTGATTGGAAACTTTTCTTCACACTTTTTAGCTAAGTTCTTGATGCCTTTGACTTGGAGAACTTGATTCTTGAACAACTTGGTGAAATCTTTGGCAGATTCTTGAATATTTTTGTAGAAGATTTGATTTAGGATTTTGGAAGAAACCCTAGTTCTAGATCTTTCTTGGAATAGAAATGAGAGAAAATGAACTTCTCTTCTCTACTTGGATATATATATATAGGACCAAAATGGCTGGAAATGACCAAAATGCCCTTGAAAAAATGTCCCTTAATTTCTAGAAAAAAATACCTAACGACATCCGTGACAAGCCATCAGGCCCGTGATAGGCCGTCACGAATTGTCGTCACAAAAAGGTAGGATTTTATGATTTTCCGCTTAAGGTTGACAACATTTTGTGACAAGCCGTCACAAAATGTCATCATAAAAGGTTGGATTTTGTGACTTTCTGACTTAAGATGATGACATTTTATGACAAGCCGTCAGGCTTGTGACAAGTCGTCACAAAAGTTCATCATGGAGTTTCCAGGCTGACATGCTTGAGTAAAATAATCATAATTCTTTGCTCCTATATCAAATTTTGATGAAATTGGTATTGTTGGAAAGATAATTCAATTATCTATCTTTTGGTAGGTCATGGACCTAATGATTGGTAGTATAACGAGATATATGATCATTTGAAGTTGGATATGGAAAAATCCTTCCCAAAAATTCAATAGGTAAAGAATGTTTTAATTCACCTAATCACTAGGACAAGGCCTTAATACACATCACCCTTGATTGGAAAACAACCAAAGCACTATAATTTATTTCTCATGAGCTTGATTCATAGTTTCACTATTGGTTAGAGTCTCATGGTATTACAAAATAGCTCTAACTCCCTCACCGGGTGTCCGATTTGGGTGAATCTTATGTCGATGGAAAGCTTATCCAATTGTCCTCATGACATAAAGTGTAATTTAGGGAAATACAAAATGATATAAACAACAATCACTTTGGAAGTCATCCATATTTACTTAAAAGACAGATTTAGGCTCAAAAAATGATCTGGGTATTACAATATCTCCCCCTAGGAAACATTTGTCCTAGAATTTTGCGATTTGGCCAAGAATACAGAGAAAACTGAAGACACATAGCTGAAAGAACTTCTTAATTTGAATCTATATCTTTCTAAACTTTGAAGTACTTTATTAAATGTATAAACTCATGATGAGAATAGCTATACCGCTTGATCCAATACTGGAAAAGAATAGATAGAGGACACTTGCAATTCTCAACTAAATTTGAGCTGATTTGCCTTCTGCTTATATTAAAGAGTGGGCTCATGCTGAGAGTTTAGAATTCACTTGATGTGATAAGGGTGCAATTATACTCATAGACGGTGAAGAGATAATTTATGCAGGCATAGGTCATAACAATCAAGGATAAAACTACACAATGAGTATTACATTGTCTGGATTAGAATACGTGGAAAACAAAGATTGTTCAATGAATTCTTACAGACTGAATCACAATTATATATCTGAATTTGAAACTGCTGCCTGATACACATACTGAACTGAATTCGTAGATTTTTGGTGCGAGCAACTACTTACCGGATTTCCCGTTCTTATGAAACTTCGAGTGGTAAGACCAGACTAGTTTGAAAAAATGGAAGACCATAGAAATCTATCTGCCAAATTTTAAAAACTGGGTTGCTAACTATGCAAACTAAATCGTACTAGATACTCATACTTAAGTAGAGGATTTCTTCAATACCCTCCCAAGGAATTCTAATGGTCTGAAGGAGCAAAGAACTTTAGGAAAGATCTAAACAAGACATCTGAATCAGAGATCATAAAATTACCATAATCCCATAACTTGAAACCTAAACCTATGAATCATAAGTCAGGATAAAAGTACTAAGCTTCAAGCAAGGCAACCCCTTACTTTCAAACTCAACCACACTTCTCAAACACTCTCTCGACTATACTATACCCTTCTGATACTATACTTGATCGATTCGACTTACAATCCTCACATGACACCGATACTTCCATCTACTCACATCCCCTCAAACCAAACGTCCTCATCATCTTCATGCCAAACCTAGAACCATAAGATTCACCACATAATCCCATTCTGAATCGTGATCTCCCACATATCTACATTCTTACAACCTCTCACCTTAAGAGTAATTGTCATTACCACTTCGACAACTTTAATCCACCTAGTACTAGCCATTTACTAATGCACAAGGCACCCATCCGCATGCACACAAACACGACATTCAAGCCTATCTTCATACCCTACACATCTCTTACCAAGAAAAATTTCCATGCACTCACCTTAAGCACACCTGACATACTCCTAGCTAATCAAGTCCTACACAAATGCTTCACTCCAATATTCCTTCCAACTCATGGAATTACACAAAATGAACACACCACAATTTTCCCAATCATAACACATTAAACTTCAACTAACCATAACATGTATCAAATACTTAGCCTCAATCTTACTTCACATTACAACCAAGCCAAAGTAAGCATGCCACCCTTTATCATTGATACGGAAATATCTCTTCTCTCCTTACTAAACAACTATTCACCACTACTATCTTAGGTAAGGAAAGACAACTAAAAGATTAAAGCATGAGGATCTAACACATGAATAAATTTTATGAATAACTTGACACTAAACTGAGGCTTGAGGAATAGACGATTTAACTTCATAAACCCATTAAAGAAATACGGCTGGGGGACATACACAATATAAATTTGAATTCTTTTCTTTGTTGATCATTAAAAGTAGCGCTTGAATATTGGAACTGGACATGTCACAAAACTTGAGTACATAAGTCATGCGTTGCATGCCCTAAATTGGGAATTTGTAACTATGAAATGTGATTCCAATTGGTGAAAGGTCTGAAACTCCACATTTTGGTAACTAAGTGAGGACAAGATTCTTTATGGCATGCCTGGACATGAATCATGATCATGGAATCAAAATACAAAGCATGAATGAATACTGAAATAACTGAAAATACTAAAATAAAATAGGTTAAGCAGTATCCCTTCTCACAGTTGTTCCACAACTTACTGGCACACCTACTAGAACCTGACAACCTAACCTGGTTACTCGTTCTACTATCTTCCCCTTACACTAAATCCATCACACTCCTTAACTCAATTATTAGGAATATCGTTCATTACCTAACTAGCCTTCCTCCACCTAGAAACTCTAAGGCACTTACTAATTACACCATATATAATGACCCTAAAAAATAAAGCAGCCCCATAGCAACTTGGGCAAGATTTCTCACCAAGAACACAAAATCAAACTTAATTACAAGTTGATCAGACTCAAGCTCTTCCATACACTATCCAAGCCCATTAGATCACTTCTCTATTACTAGCACCATTAACCAAGAAATCATCACATCCACCTTCATAGCCACCAATCATCCAAGCTTAATGCCTAACGCTGAGCATAACTTACAACTCTACCTCACACACATAATTCTCACTTGGAAACTATAAAACAAAACGTCAATAAACACTAGCCCACTTAAACCCCCTAATAATAATAATTATTTATAATCATATGGCCTCTCTCATTTATAATCCATCAACATGCCTCCCTTCTACCCATCATTACTATCTATCCTTCATACACAGCTTAACTTAGTCATAACTTTCTAAGCCTTAACTTAACTTCCCCTTGCAATCTCAAGAGCACCTAACTTAACAAAACTCATCCACTAAGTATCCTCATCCATAACCTATAATTATCTTGTGAAACACACCATCAATAACTCTTTTTATACCTTAAGCAAATTGTTATTTACCTTCACCAATAACTCCTTCTCTTTCTTCCATGAGCTGACATAAAAGAACAATATCACTTCATCACTAACTCGATCACATGCAAAAGGCTCAGCTATACATACTTCTAATAAATTACACTTTCCACCTTTGTTTCCACTATACCTCTAAACCCAGTTCCAACCAGCACGAGGAAACAAGATACACAAAGAGTCGTTAGTGAATCAAAATACGCCTCACTCGGATTCACTAGTCTTTGATTTTACCTATTGAAAAAGAATTTGAGATAGCTAATAAAGTAATTATGCTAGTGAATAGAAATATCCCCACACGGCTTCACTAGACTTTCAGTTCCAACATCATGATGATAACAAGGTTACGAGAGGTAGAAACTCACTATACAATATTCAATAATCTAAGAATACATATCTTAATCTATCTTAACTGAATGAATCAAAAGGGAGAGGGCATAACATTGAACTTAGGAAACTTATAACACGTTGGTAAGCTTTTCTCAGGCCTCTTCGTAAGACTTTAGAAATTTCTCACTTGTAAGTCTAAGGGCATTGTCAAGGAAGAAAATTAAAACTTGCAGATCATGTTACCTCAAGAACAGTACATAGATAAAGAAGTATAGATTATTATCATGGATTTTGAGAAGGAATCTAGAAGTGCAACTAACTTGGGCTTATTGTACGATTCATAAGCAAGGCATGATAAGACACTAATAGGATACTTTCTAGCTTATTTAAAACTCTATAACTATCTGTGGAGACTGCTTAAGAAAGTACTATCTGCAAAGAGTTAAGGTTGATTGTCTCGAATACCTCAAAAATAAGGCGGGGATGCCCTGAATAGAGGAAGATGAGAATCTGCATAAGTTTATTAAAGAACCTTTTTATAGCACGATCTAAGACATAACAGAATGGAGACCTTTTCTAAATGTCTTGTAGCCTCTTGAAGAAAAGTACAAACATCTTTGTACCATTCCATAAGACTCTACTAGACAAAGCTTCATAGACACCCTAGGACACTTGAACTCTGTGCTTTAATACCAAGTTTGTAATGCCCCAAAATTGGGTTTCGAGATGTGACACGGTGCTAAGGGGCATAAGTGACCCCAAGCTAACCCTTCTATAGGTATAACTCATAAGCAACTGGATAAAATGCTTAAATCTATATAAACTCAGTGAAAACATAGAACTTCTCTGAACTTGATCAATATAAACATGAACTTTAAAAAATTATAACTCTACGAAACTGAAATTAAATATATCAACTTCTACTAACTATCTATGAAACCTCTACTAGTACTGACTTTAGATAGTTGGGTCATGACTCACAACTGTCTAAGCTCAATACGACTAAAATAAGAAAATACAATAATTTTTGAACTATATAACCAACTTAAGCCCTCGAATCAAAAGGACTCATCACCTGCTGATTGGGAGCGGCAGACTGATTGAATGTGGTATCTGTACTACAATTTGTACCTACATTATAAGACACTGGAGCACATAGAAATATATGGGGGTTAGTACTTTAAGAAATGTACTGAGTATGTGGGGCTGCAATGCAACATTATAAATAATATCATAAATGATTATGAAAATCATGCAAGCTGACGATAACGACTTTCTTTGCTTGAATTAACTGAAATATATTACTTGTAAATCATCAATAGTAATGCAAGCATTATATATCTCATAAATCATTATACTCAAATCAAACACTTTTACTCATGACTTAGAGTGACTTGATAACTTATGAAACTTGAACTCTTATGGACTTAGGAGGTTCTTATAACCGACATAAACCATCTGAGCTACATGGAGTCCAACGGTTTGCCCTCCTAAGGAGAAAACCCCACATTGGCGGGAGCATCGTACTCTTGCCAGGGAGTACAACCTAAATTTAGTGATCATAATCTCATACTCAGCATTCGGCCCGCAATTATCAATATCAATCCTACGGTGGCACGTAGTTTCAAGGAAAATACCATATTTCCCATTCGATGCTAAATACTACTCCCAGACAAAAGCTAAGAACGCATTAGGAAATCCACCACAAATATCACAAGGGTCTATCATGAAGACCAAATAAAATCGTTCTCTCATTTATCAAATCATAATCAATTTTTGGATTCCTAACTCGACTCAAATCAAATTAATCTTTCTCAATATCAAAATATATCAATCCATTATGTCATGGCAACATCAATAAATTTGGGAAAATATCAAGACTCATTGTAACAACTCAATCTCATGAATCAATATATTCAATAATTCAATTTTTCTTAAGAAAGCTTAAAGTTTGACACATGTCTTGAAAGCACTTGAAATACCAACTCATGGTAGAAATATGAAATTCACAATATTAAATATCAAGTCATAATTTGGAAATTATAAAATAATCATGTATCAAAAACTTCAAGAAAACATCATAGAAATCATTCTTGACTCTCAAGCTCAAATATCAATACATATATTCAATAATCAAACTTCTCATAGAAAATCTAAAATCGTGACACTTATCTCAAATCATTCAAAAATCATCAACTCATAATAACAATATTTAACTCATGGCATAAGTTTTAAATTTAAGAAATAAAATGATAAAATAGTCATGTGTATCAATCTTGAATAGCTCAAATATTATAAATCATTAATAAAGTAATTTGGGTGTAAACCCACTTTTCAAAATTAGGAATTTCAATAGTAGAAATTAAATATTTGGGCACAATAATGAAAAAAGTGTTCTTGTTCGAACCCCACATACCTTGGATTATGATTTTAAGATGAGCAAGCTTGATTAGAAACTCTTCTTCACACTTTTGAGCTAAGTTCTTGATGCCTTTGACTTGGAGAATTTGATTCTTGAACAACTTGGTGAAATATTTCAGAGATTCTTGAATTTGCTTGTAGAAGATTTGATTTAGGATTTGGGAAGAAACTCTAGTTCTAGATCTTTCTTGGAAGAAAAATGAGAGAAAATAAACTTCTCTTCTCTACTTGGATATATATAGGATCAAAATTGGCAGAAATGACCAAAATGCCCTTCCAAAAATATTTCTTAATTTCTGAAAAAAAATACCTGACAACATCTGTGACAAGCCGTCAGGTCCATGATTGGCCATCATGAATTGTCTTCATAAAAAGGGTGGATTTTATGATTTTCGGCTTAAGGTTGACGACATTTTATGACAAGCCATCAAACTTGTGACAAGCCGTCAGAAAATATCATCACAAAAGGTTGGATTTTGTATATTTCTACCTTAAGGTGACAATATTTTGTGACAAGCCATTGGGCTTGTGACAAGTCATCAGAAAAGGTCGTCACAGAGTTTCCAAGATGATATGCTAGAGTAAAATAAGAATAACTCTTTGCTCCGATATCAGATTTTGGTGAAATTAGTATCTTTGGAAAGATAATTCAATTATATATCTTTTGGCAGGTCATGGGATCAATTATTCATAGTATAAAGATATATATGATCATCTTTCCTAAGAATTCAATCGGTAAAGAATGCTTTGATTCACCTAATCGCTAGGACATCTTTGAAGACTTAATACACATCACCATTGATTATAAGACAACCAAAGCATTATAATTTATTTCTCATGAACTTGATTCATGGTTGCACTATTTGTTAGAGTCTCAAGGCATTACAAAATAGCTTTAACTCCCTCATCGGATGTCCGATTCGGGTGAATCTTATGTCGATGGAAAGCTTATCCAATTCTCTACATAATAGAAAGTGTAATTTTAAGAAATACAACACGATATAAACAACAATTACTTTAGAATTCACCCATATTCATTCAAAAGAAGGATTTAGACTTAAGAAATGATCGGGGTATTACATCTAATTTCCCATTTGTCAATTTTTAGTAGCCCAATGCGATAGTGGTGTGTCGCGCTAGTGGCCAAAATGGCATTCAAAAATGGCACCACGATGGTGGTGCATTGTAGAGAACATCCAGTTCTCACTCGTCCTTTTACCAGTGAGCCACCACGATAATGGTGCATCGCGGTGGCCTGCCAGTTCAAAAAATATTGCTTTTCCAATTTCGTTTAAATATTAAAAGGGGTATTTTGGTCAATTAACAAGGACCCAATTCATCTAAAATATGGAAATAAGCATATTCAAGGCACTTTATTCACAATTTCATCCATTCTCTCTCAAAGCAAAACCCTAGAGCTCCAAAGCTTCTTCTTTAAGAAATCAAAATCCTCCATAGTTTCTCCAAGAAAGCTTAAGATTAAGAATTCCCAAGACAAGATAATAACGAACTCATCTCCAAGAATTCAAATAGGAATCCAAATGTCAAGGTTTCTTCATCTAATCATCTGTTAAGGTATGTGGGGTTTATGAACAAGGATCTTCTTCCATCTTTGTGCCCCAAACCAAACTTTTAATTACAAATTTATATGATTTTGAATGTTTATACATCATATTTTAATTAGGGTTCATACCCATTATTGTTACTTGCAAGATTATGAGTTTTTTAGATGATTTTGAAGATGAATTACATGCCTATTTTCGTATTTTCATGCCAATTGCAATAATTTCCAGATTTTGAGATGAATTAACATTGTTTACACTATCAAGAATGATTATTATGATGTTTTGACCTGAGTTTGAAGTATGGGTTACCAAGCTCAAGTTTATATGTTGATATTTAAGAAAGATGATGCTTTAAGCATGCTATGAGCAGATTATTTTCAAACTCTCAACAAAGCTTTGATCTTTTGATCCTTAGTTTAGTTATGGAATTCACTTTATCGATTTATTATAGATTATAGAGTTCAGGTCAGCTTTATTTATAGATTTAATCAGATAAATGCATAATTAGTTTCAGATAAACCTTTATGCTTGTTTTTAAAGTAGATTTCCATAGAATGAACATATAAATTTAAAAGGGAGTAGTATTTAGCATAGAGAAGGAAGTGTGGGTTTAGCGTGCCCTATCTTCCACAGAACTACATAGCCAACGTAGGTATAGATTATCAAATTATTTTAATTTCTATATGGATGACAGATTTAGCTTATGATCGATCACATGGATAGTAGGTTATACTCCCTGGAAAGAGTATAGCACCTCTCCCCATCGTGAGGCTTTCCCCTTAAGGGAACAAGACGTTGGACTCCATGTTAGCTCACATAGTTTAGGTCGGTTAGAAGAACCTCCCTTACAGATAAGCTTCAGATAAAGTATTTTTCCCTGCTAGTTAAAGTAAAAGATTTTTACATTTTAGAAAAACTAAGTGGTAAGGATCATGAATTTATTCAGATTATACTTTACAGAAAGATATTTGCTATAGATTTCAGATTTGAGATATAGACGTGAGTCCTTTTTACACTTAGACAGAATGATTTATAGACAGAACACTAAGTATAGCTTTTAGAACTAAATGTTATGACTTACTAGATTTATAAAGTATGATTTGCTATTCATGATTTTAGATTTTAGTATTTCAGATATTCCAGCTTATGTGGGTCATTTACATTTTTCATAAATTGTTTTATAAATTATAGTGATGAGATGATGTTTTACTTATACATTTCACCCCCATTTACTAAGTACATCCTCAAAGTACTGATCCACATATATGTCTATGTGCTATATTATCTCATAATGTAGGTTTAGTTGCTCAGTATCAGCAATGTGAGTAGTTTGAGCATCTCTATCTACATCCAACAGTTGGTGAGTCCTCATAGTTCGAGGACTTATTCATTCAGATTTTGTAGCTTATCAGTTTATATAATTCAGTTTTCTTTTTAGATAATTTGAGTTAGCTGGGGGTTTGTCCCTGTGACTCTCTAGTTATGATTAGTAGAGGCTTGTCAGACTTCTAGTTTTTATTCAGCTTATTCAGTATTGAGATTTTACAGATTATTTTAGATATTATATTCAGATAGTTTTCCATATTTATTAAGACTCTTATGTTTATATTTCCTTTATTATGAGATTTAGATTTAGTAACAGGAAAACATGATTAGCTAAAGGCTACTCATATTCTTGAGCACTATGTGACATCTCGAGACCAGGTTTTGGGGCGTTATAAACTTGGTATCAGAGCTTGTGGTTTATAAGTATCTTAGGGAGTCAGACAAGCTGCGTTATGTAGAGTTTTGAACATGGGTATGAATCGTGCCATATTTATGAGCAAGAGGCTATGGGATATTTTTAGGAAATCATCTCTTTATTTCATGATCTATCATGCTTATAGTATCTCTATCTACTTTAGCTCATGCTTTTACATGACAGTTGTATATGCCTCCTCATTGAGGTAATGCCCATGGGAATTATAACTAGCCACCCCAGCCCGCCGATCCTTTAAATAAGAATGTATCCCATGCTGAGTTTAGGGCTTCTTTTCAGTTGTTGGCCCAGGAAGTGACTACTAATGTTCAGGGAAACCATCAGAATTTCATACTTCAGCAGAATAGGGATTTAGCAGCAGCTAGAACTAGAGACTTTATGAGAATGAATCCGCCAGAGTTCTTTAGGTCGAAAGTATGTGAGGACCCATAGCTTCATTTAGATGAAGTGAAGAAGATCACCGGGATTATGCATGCTTTTAATTCCCCTAGTCTGTACCCCGAATGCTACACAATGCTCATAATCTTGAAGGACCATAAGCTAAACCATGACTGGTACCTTCTATAATAACTGAATAATAATACTAAAATATGCAGAGAAAAGGAGGAAAACATGACATAAGGTTCAATACTGAAATAAATGTGAATGCGGTATAACAATACTAAAAATGAAACATCTGTCTAAAAATACTCTACTCTGAAAAGTTCTCTAAACTGTCTTAAATATGGAGTTGATGGGACAAGTCCCCAACTAACTGTGGCTGCTAAAATAAACTGAAATACTGTAATACTAATTGTGTCCTTGAACTATAAGGAATCACCACTAAATCAGTATGGTGAGAATCTGAACTGCTAAGCGTGCATGAGAGCCTGTGCGTCTGAACCTATGATATAAGACATCATAGTGCAAAAGAAAATCATGCGTTAGTACTTTGAAGGTACTGGTATGCTCAGTGAGGTAGGCTGAAATACATGGGTTTATATGCTTGAACAATACTATCTGAATCTCATGAATATGATTAACAAGAGTACATACATGAATATGTAAACTGTACTAAGATCATAATAACACTGAATACTGAATCTAAATATTTATTAACTGATATCTGAGTATACTGATACTAAATTACTAATAATTGAATGACTGTATCTGACAGCCCTGAATCTGTGGACCTATACTGAGTTCCAAACTAAGTTGAGTAATTATATCTGACAGTCCTGAATCTGTAAAACTGGACAAAGTTCTATACTGAGACCAAATCTAAAACTGAGACTGTGGGAGGCATTTATCTAATCGACATACCCCTTTTGTAACTGATTTGGGGTCCAACCTATAACCCCAGTTGGAAGGGTATCAATACCGTACCACGAGTAAGGACAATCTATAAGTTAACCCTCATTAACAGGAAGCTCTTCCATCAACGCTCACTGGTAGGAAAACTCAAATGAGATATATCAACCTTAGATTTGCAGGATCATATCTCAACCTACACTGGCTACGTAGTTCTAGAATGTAAGGATTGCTTCTAAGGATTTTACCCTCTGCTGGCAGCTGAGTCCCCATCCTTGGGTTCATTCGGTGCTAAATCCTACTCTTAATTGAATAGACATGTGACTGAATTCCAAACTGTATTAGGCTAGATTGAACCATTGCTGATCGTACTATATAACTGAACTAAACTAATTTTTACTAAACTGAGTCGGACTGATTCTAAGTTCTGAGTACTAAACTGATTACTGACTAAATTCTATGAGCTGGCTAAGTTTACTGAGTTCTGAACTTAATACTACTGTGTTCTAAACTGAATACTGAACTTAGACTAATTATTGAGTACTACTGAATTTTCCTATGTTCTGTCACTGACTAAGAGTACTACTGATCGTAACATGACTTAGATTATTCTGTAACTGACACGGGCTCTAGGTAAACAGCTAAATTGTTGGGTATAAATACCCCAGGATTTAATAGCATGAAAAGTAGAGCATAGCATAGTTGTAAAGGTCATAACAATGCATACTAGTCCATAGTTCATTAATAGAGATATTTACTCAAACACTTGTAATGCATAAACTTGTACATGAATGGGGAATACATCTTAGCATGCCATAATTTCATTATTCAAATCACAAGAACAATTCATCAAACACTTGAACGGCATAGTACATGCACACAACACTAGAGAACATGATAGCATCACAATTTCAACACCAAATTCACAATCTCAAGGCTTTAGTATGAATTCATATAACACTACACATATAATAAATGACTTCACATGAATGCTGCAACTAATCATGGACTTGCAAACCCCATCAATATAATAATCATGAACATGGTCAAATCAAATCATGAATTTCACTAAACACTTTAACTTGTAATTTCAAAAAGGTTTCTTGAACTCCAAGGGTGGAAGGAAAGCCTTGGATGAAAACTTAACACACTTTGGTTGCTAAATTCTAAAAGATTGGTGGTGGTTTCTTGCGTTCTTGATTTGAAATTGATCACCCTAGGTTTTTGTTATTGAGAGATTTTGTGAGAAAGCAAGTATATTTTACTTAATGAAGGCTGAATCTTGTATTTTAGGGTTGAATGGGGGTGGGAAATGACCCATTTACCCATAAGGATGCGGTATTTTAATTACTAAAAAATTGAATTATCGACGGGCAGGACAATGCGTCGCATCGTTGGCATCGACACAATAGCCAATGTGCCGCGTCGAATCCATGTCAATTCACTGGAAATTGAACCAAGCGGAGGAAAAAATTATATGTCGACGCAATGGATGACACGATGCATCAAGATCGCATAGACTCACTATTTTGGTCATTCAAATATGGTCAAAATGAGGTCAAAAAAATCTAAAACTTGTACGAAAACACCTAAGGACACTCCTGATCATGAATCAACATAAAGATTGATACTTTAAGGTCAAAAGGATTGTGAAATAGGGTTGCCAACTTATGAAGGCCAAAATAACACTAAGTATGGACACATAGCTAAATTTTCTAAGTTTGGGACCCCTTGACAAACTTTAAAACATAGAATTGAGCTTAGAATTTCGTGGGGTTTTACAATATCTCCCTCTAGGGAATATTCATCCTTGAATGAGACTGACTAAGATGGGAGAAAATGATAACCTAAAAGTACATACAAGACATGCACAATTGAAGCATGATTGCATGACTAAAACTACTGATATACTGTGTTTTCATACTGAACATGCATATCTGATGATGGGTACATGATAGAGCTGATTCGTGAATGCATGACTAGGATTTTTAATAATATGAATTTTTCACAAACTGAACATGCATATGTAATGCATGAATACATGACTGAACTGACTTATGAATGCAGAACTGAATATGCAACGATAACTAATACCAAGTTTAAAAAGGTAATCTGAACATAGAACTGAGTAAGTTCAAGGAAAACTATTACTTAAACTAAAAAACACTGATGAACCCAAGATCACTTTTGAAGTACGCATGAATAAGAAAATGAGAATAAGACTGAGACTGGAATGTGATACATCAACTGAATATCATGAACTTAACTGAGCCCCTTGAAAACATGGATTACGGCTGAGATTGAAACATTAGGGTCAACTTGTGAGTACCCACTACTCCAAACTGAATTCATTACATGAAGAGAACCGGGAGGTTTAGGACATAAAAGATTGGGGTTATTGTGAATCTCCCCCTTGGGAAGTTATGTCCCCTGAAGAACACTGACTTGGTTGAGATACTGACAAAAACTGAGGTGATACACAAAGCACCTACAATTTGAATAATGACTGAATATCTATGGCCTGAAACTGGGACATAATACATGAATTGAGCTGAACACGCAACTAACTGTGTGCTCCATCTAGGAATAGTTACATTCATGAGACTTTCGACAGTGCGGCTAGATGGAAAGATGGAAGACCAAACCGTACGACCTTGTCGACCTGATTGTTAAACTGAATTACTAGCTTTATGGACCAACTAATACTGAAGAATCATACTTGACTGGAGTATTTTTTTTGACAGTCTTTCACTCACCTGAAACTTCTGAAAGTATTCATATGGGCGTTGAGCACCAATGCATAAATATAATAACTTATCTGCTTAACTAAATAACTGGTAGCTGAATATTGGGCATGTAAGACTAAACAATACTTTCCCTGAATATCTGAACTAAAACTGTAGTGTATCATGTATACAAAGTAAGGGCTTACTGGGTAATATGAGATAACTGAGCATGAATTCATGAAAGCTATATTATTTGAGAATGCAATACCAAACGTATAACATGGTTCTAAAATATTTTGTAAGCTGAGGTACTAAAATACTAATAAATGAATAACTGATAATTGTACGCTATAGTCAAACAAACCTGAAAATGAACTATGTTTTTGATCTAATTACTGGACAGAGACTGATACTATAACTAAGATTGTAACTGTGACTACAATTCTGACGGTAACTGGGAATGAACAAACTACAAGGCATGAGTGAAAAAGTCATGAGCTACATGACTTGAGTTTGGAGTTTTTGTGTTCAGGGAATAGGATTCATGCTATTGAGTGAACTATAACTCCTCATACTAAGAACTGGAAATGTACACGATCCTATGGAAAGTGCATAAATATAAGTTATGTTCATGGAGCTGAGACGTAAAGTATACATAAGTATCGTGATGACTGAAGTACAAAACTTTGAACTGAGGTAAATACAAGCTAGGCATCATTCGCACCCATTATTTTTTTACACATACTAATATTACTACTGAAATCTAGAAACCTGACTTCCTGAGATATCATAATCGGACAGTTCCTGTAAACCTATTAGGCTATGATAGACTGACCCACTGGGGTGGAGGCTGAGAAAGGTTTTGTTAATATTTGGTCTCACTTTAAAGTTAACTGTTATGCAAAGAGTTACAAAAGACAGAGAAGCTCCTGGATCTGATGATACATAAACATATAAATGGGAGGTCTATAATATACCAATGACTGCACTAGGGGAAATTTCTTGACCTTTCCTAGACTAAAGTACATAAAGCCTATTTGGGCGCTACTACTAGCGGCACTGAAAGTGACACCCTGCTGATTGGGATGACCGAACTGAGCTGAAAGATGACTGTACTGACTTCATAGACCAGCCTTAGGATAGTCTCAAACACTTTGACCTAAATCTCCATATCCAAAACTCACATCACTGCTAGCTCTACACATGCCCTTATGATTCTTACCACATTCTTTGCAAAGCGGATTAGTACTAACACCGCTTGTACTACTCTGGGTTTTGGAGCCTGGTGCCCCATCATGATTATCATTCCTAAACCTTGGTACTAGTGTACTAGATGAAGATAGAACTGGGGCTAAAAATTTTTGACTAAACCGAGAATGGTTACCACCTTCTGACCTTGGCTGGGCAAAACTAAAGCTACCTATTCTGGCTCTCTTATTTTCTCTCTCCTTCTTCTTAAGTTTCTATTTCTCAATCTATTGAGCATGGATGATAAGACTAGATATGTCCATATCCCTAGTCAATATCGTAGTACTGCACTCCTTAATCACTTTACCCGATACCCCAGACACAAACTTTTTCATTATGGATCTATTGGCTGTTACTATATGAAGAGCATACCTGGCTAACTGTATAAACTTAAGGGAATACTTTTTCACCTTCATACTAACTTGCCTGAGATTGATGAACTTTAAATCTTTGGCTTCTTTCAGCTCTACGGGAAAGAATCTATCTAAGAAGTTCGTAGCAAACTCTTCCCATTCTATGGGCTCTACATCTACACCCATGTATACATTCCACTGCTTAAACCACGTATAGGCTACATCTTGTAGCTGATAGGTAGCTAACTCAAAACTCTCACTGAAAGTCACTCCCATGATATCTATGACTTTCTAAACCTAATCGAGAAACTCCTGTAGATCCTCTTCAGACTTAGAACCCAAGAATAAGGGAACATTCATTCGGGTGAAGTCCTGAATCCTAGATACAGAAGCATTAGCCACTGGGTCAGCTAGAATAGCAGCTGGTCGTTCATTTTGAGTTGCGATTGAATTGGCTATAGTAGTAAATACAGCCCTAAATTCTGCATGAGAGACGTGCTCATCCAGGAAATCTGCCTGAATGGGCTGAGGTTCTGACTGGTCTCCTATTTCTCTATTGTTAGTCCTCTTTGGAGGAATATTCTGTAAAATGGTAGAGAAAGAATTAGACTACGAATTTAACTAGAGCTTATGCTCACTCATACGACATGAATACTAAAAGAAAGAAAACTTTTCTTAAAATATCTCGTAGCCTCTTTTCCATAAGTGTGGGGCATAATACACCCATGCACAAGACTCTACTAGATGTGGATTTCAGGCTTCCTAGGGCACTGTTGAACCATAGGATCAGTTACCCAGTTTCTAATGCCCCAAGTTTGTATCCCGGATGCTATATAGTGCTCATAATTCCAAAGGATCACAAGCTAACTCATGACTGGTACCTGCTGCAATAACTAAATAATAATACTATAATATGTGGAAATTAGGTGGAAAATATGCCATAAGGTTCAATACTAAAATAAATCTGAATGTGATCTAACAGTACCAAAACTGAAATATCTTTCTTAAAATACTCTAGTCTAAAAAAGCCTCTAAACTATCTGAAAGATGGAGTTGATGGGAAAAGTACCCAACTAACTTTGGCTATTGAAATAAACAGAAATGCTACAATACTAATCGTGTCCTCAAAGTATGAGGACTCACTACACCAAATTCTTAATCTCAAGGTTTTAGCATGAATTCACATAACACTACACATATAATAAATGATTTCACATGAATCTTGCAACTAACCATAGATTTGAAAACACCATCAACATAATAATCATGAACATGGTCAAATCAAATCATGAATTTCAGTAAACCCTTTAACCTGTAATTTCAAAAAAGTTTCTTGAATTGCAAGGGTAGAAGGAAACCCTTGGATGAACACTTAACAGACTTTGGTTGCTAAATTATGAAAGATTGGTGGTTGTTTCTTGAGTTCTTGATTTAAAATTGATCACCCTAGGGTTTTGTTCTTGAGAGATTTTGAGAGAAAGCAAGTATATTTTGCTTAATAAGGGTTGAATGTCGTATTTTAGGGCTGAATAGTGGTGGGAAAATGACCCATTTACCCCTAAGGATGCAGTATTTTAATTACCAAAAAATTGAATCATTGACGCACAAGCCAATGCCCCGCATCATTGCCATCGATATGATAGCCAATGCACCGTATTGAGTCCGCGTTGATTCACTGGAAAAAGCACTGAGTTGAGGGAAAAATTATATATAGGTGCGATGGACGACGCGATGCATCAAGATCGCGTCGAATCACTATTTCGGTCATTCAAATATGGTCTAACGAGGTCTGAAAAATCTAAAACTTATCCAAAAACACCTATGGACATTCCTAGTCAAGAATCAATATAAAGATTGATACTTTAAGGTCATAAGGATCGTGAAATAGGGTTTCCTACTTATGAAGGCCAAAATAACACTAAGTATGAATACTTAGCTAAATTTTTTAAGTATGGGACCCCTTGAAAAACTTTAAAAATAGAATTGAGTTTAAAATTTTGTGGGTTCATACAATGTTTTTGTGAAAGAAAGTACAGAGTTAGAATCCTATAGTCTGAAGGATATAGCGTATGATTAGGTAGTGATGTGAAAGAATGGTAGAGGTGAGAATATTGTTCTTATGAGTTGGCAGGTATTTCAGGATGCTTTTCTAGATAGATTCTTCCCACATGAGATAAGAAAAGCTAAGATAGAAGAGTTTGGGAATGTGAGACAGGGCTCAATGACAGTGAAGTAGTACTGCCTTAACTTCAATCAGTTTTCTATGTATGCCCCTGATACAATGGTTGATCCTAAAGCAAGTATAAGTAAGTTTGTTACTGGAGTATCTAGTTTTATAGTTAAGGAGTGTAGGAATGCCATGCTTATTGTAGATATGATCTTTCTAGGTTGATGATTCATGCTTAGCAGATTGAGGTAGTGAAGTTAAAGGGAAGAGATAGAAATAATAGGAGGGCTAGAATAGAATAGTTTGAGTATGGCCAGGGTAGGTCTGATGGGGGAAATCGTTCGCAGCTTTAGAATCATTTATCTATGCCAGTACTATCTTCAGTTAGTGCTCCCATTCCTAGAGGTAGACAGGAACAGTGGGGTAAGTCTTTTATGTCCAGATCCCAGAATAGTATGAGTGGTAGGCCCAATTATCCTCCATATGCTAGGTATGGTAAAGTTATCCTGGTGAGTATTTAGCTGGACAAAAAGGTTATTTTAGTTATTATAAGTTGGGTCATAGTATTAGAGATTGTCTACATGCTAAGAAGGAAAACAGGTTGTTCGTCCCCAGACTCAGACCACTAGTGCACCAGCTCCTTTAGGTCACCTATTCCCTCCTCAGGGTGCATCATCCAGTACCAGTGGCGGTCAGTGCCAGAATTGGTTTTATGCTTTACCATCCTATTAGGAGTAGGAGAATTCACCAGATATTGTTACTGGTATGCTTCATGTCTTTTATCTTAATGTTTGTGTGTTGTTAGACCTTGGATCGAGTTTCGCCTATATGGCCCCATTAGTTGCAGTGAATTTTGAGATAAATTCTGAAAAGATTCCTGAGCTTTTCTTAATTTCTACCCTAGTAGGTAAGTTATTGCTAAACAAATCTATAGAAAGTGTCCTATCACTGTCCTTCATAAAATCATGTTGGCAGACTTAATAGAGTTATATATGGTTGACTTTGATCTTATTCTTGGTATGGATTGGCTCCATTCTTATTATGTATCTATAGATTGTCACACCCAAGTGTTAAAGTTCCAGTTTCCAGATGATCCATTCTTTGAGTGAAAAGGTAATTTAGTGTCTCCCAAAAGTCATTTCATATCTTATCTTAAAGCCAGAAAGTTGATTTCATAAGGGTGTATCTATCATCTAGTATGATTTAAGGACACTAAGTTGGAGAATCCAATAGTTAAGTCAGTCAGTGTAGTTAATGACTTTCTTGGTGTCTTTCCCAAAGATTTGCCAAGGGTACCTCCCGATAGGGAAATAGAATTTGGTAATGACCTTTTTCCAGATACTCAGCCTATTTCTATACCTTCATATTGTATGGCTCCTACCGAGCTTAAGGAGTTGAAGGAGCAACTCAAAGATCTTTTAGATAAAGGTTTCATAAGGCCTAGTGTTTCTCTATGGGGCACTCCCGTCCTATTTGTGTGAAATAAAGATAGTTCTTTGTGAATGTGCATTGGTTATTGATAGTTGAAAAGAGTCTCGATCAAAAACAAATATCTTATTCCTAGAATTGATGACTTATATGACCAACTCCAAGTGCAAGTTATTTCTCAAAGATAGACCTTAGATCCAGCTATCATCAACTTAAAGTAAGGGAATATAATATTCCAAAGACATCTTTCAGAACTCGTTATGGTCATTTTGAGTTTCTAGTCATGTCCTTTGGGCTAACCAATGCCCCAATAACTTTCATGAACTTGATGAACAGAGTGTTCAAAAATTATCTGGACATGTTTGTCATAGTCTTTATCGAGGATATCCTTATCTACTCTCGTAGTGAGGATGATTATGCAGACCATCTAAGAATTGTGTTGCAAACTCTTAGAGATACTATTTTTTTTGCCATGTTTAGAAAATTTGAATTTTTGCTAAGGTCAGTAGCTTTCCTTGGTCATATTATTTCCAATATGGGTATTAGAGTTGATCTCCAAAAGACAAATGCCATAAAAAATTGGCCTAGACCTATCTCTCTGTCAGACATTAGGAGTTTCTTGGGTTTATCTTGTTATTAAAGGCATTTTTTTGAGGGTTTTTCATCTATTGTATCTCCTATGTCTAAACTGACCTAAAAGAAAGTTAAGTTTCAGTGGTCAAATTCCTACGAGAAGAGTTTTTAGGATTTTAAGACCTGACTCACTTCAGCCCTAGTTTAGCATTACCTCATGGTATAGATGGTTTTATGGTGTATTATAATACCTTCGTAGTTACTTTGGGTTGTGTTTTGATGTATAGAGGTAAGGTTTTAGCGTATTCCGCTAGACAGCTTAAGCCTCACGAAAATAACTACTCTACCCATGATCTTTAATTAGCTACCGTTGTGTTTTCTTTGAAAATCTAGAGATATTATCTTTATGGGGTGCACGTTGATATGATCACAGATCATAAAATTTTATAGTATATGTT
The DNA here is from genome assembly GCF_002878395.1 of Capsicum annuum. Classification (NCBI taxonomy): domain Eukaryota; kingdom Viridiplantae; phylum Streptophyta; class Magnoliopsida; order Solanales; family Solanaceae; genus Capsicum; species Capsicum annuum. The sequence continues at coordinate 88,412,414 of NC_061111.1, forward strand.
TACTTAGAGGGAGTTAAATCTTCTTCAGAAAAGATGTTTAGAATTGTTGAAGAATTATGATATGAGTGTGTTATATCATCTTGGTAACACCAATGTAATGGCAGACGCCCTTAGTAGATTGTCTATTGGTCGTGTTGCTTATGTGGATAATGATAAGAAGGAGTTAGTTCAAAATTTTCATTCGTTAGCTAGATTGGGTGTGAGATTGGTTGATTCAGCTGAAGGGAATATTTGGGTTCAGAGTAGTTCCGAATCTTTGCTAGTTTCAGAAGTGAAGGAAAAACAAGATAAGGATTCTAGTTTGGTCAAACTGAAGGAGTCAGTTAAAGAACAAAAGGTAGAGGTTTTCTCCCAAGGGGGAGATAGTTTGTTGAGATACCAAAGTAGATTATGTATGCTATGTGTTGATCTAGGAGCCACCAAAATGTACCATGACTTGCAGAAAATCTATTGGTGGAGTGGTATGAAGAGAGATATAGCAGAGCTAGTAGCCAAGTGTGAAACTTGTCAACAAGTTAAGGTAGAGCACCAAAGACCTGTTGGTACGTTGCAAGAGTTTGGTATCCCCACTTGGAAGTGGGAAGATTTAAATATATATTATATGACTGGTTTACCCCATTCACGTAGTCAGCATAATTCAATTTGGGTGATAGTAGACAGATTAACTAAGTCAACGCATTTCTTGCCAGTTCACACATCTTACATAGATGAATATTATGCTAAGCTATATATCAGAGAGTTAGTTAGATTGCATGGAGTTTGTTTATCAATCATCTCCGATAGGGGAACTCAATTTTCCTCTCAGTTTTGGAGAGCCTTTCAGAAGGGTCTTGGTACCCAAGCTTATCTTAGTTTAGCCTTTTATTTGCAGACAGATGGTCAAGAAGAGAGGACCATTTAGACGTTAGAGGATATGTTAAGGGCATGCGTTCTTTATTTTAAAGGAAGTTAGGATGAGCATTTGCTGTTGATTGAGTTCACTTATAGTAACAGTTATTATGCTAGTATTCGGATGTCTTTGTTTGAGGCACTTTATAGACGAAGATGTAGATCGCCAATTGGTTGGTTCGAAGTGGGTAGGTCGCTTTGATTGCGCCAGACATGATGTTTGAGGCCATAGAGAAAGTTCAGCCATTAGAAAGAGATTGAAAATGTCTCAGAGTCATCAAAAATCTTATGCAGACATGAGAAGAATAGATCTCAAGTTTGAGGTTGATGATATTATGTATTTAAAAGTTTCACCCATGAAGGGGGTGAAGAGATTTGGCAAAAGGGGGAGTCTTAGTACCCGTTATGTAGGTCCTTTTAGTGTTTTGAATCATGTTGGAAAGTTAGTGTATGAGCTTGAGTTACCCACATATTTATCCTTAGTTTATCCAGTATTCCATGTGTCCTTATTAAAGAAGTGCATGGACGATTCAGTCATTAGAGTTCCTCTAGAAAGTACAAATATTCAGAATAGTCTTTCTTATGAAGAAGTCCCGGTAAATATTCAGAATAGTCTTTCTTATGAAGAATTCCCAGGAGAGATTCTTGATCATCAGACCCATAGACTAAGGAACAAAAAAGTTTCGTTAGTCAAAGTTCTATGGTGAAACCAGTCCGTTGAGGGTTCTACTTGGGAAGAAGAAGAAGACATGCGTACCAAGTATCCTTATCTCTTCTCCACGAATTTAGATTTAACTGAAGGTAATAATTTTCCTTCATTCAGTTCTTTTCCAGTTTTAGATTTAGCCATATAGTTATTTTCATAAGAATTCATGCACTCACAGATCAGTTCAGTAGCTCATAATATTTGAGATTCATTCATACAGTTTATTTTAGTTGTGCATGATATCTTATAGCCTTAGATTAAACAATATTTTAAACTTAACTAGCCACATTAGAGGATGAATGTTCCCAAGAGGGAGATATTATAATACCCCATATTTTTCCTTGCTTAAATTTGTTCTTAAAATATTAAGGGTGAGCTTCAAAAATCAATATATTTTATTTCATATAGAATTTTAAATATTTAGACCTTCCATTGTGTGGAAAATTGAATAAGCTTTCCATCGATACCAAATTCGCCCAATTCTGATACTCGGTGAAGAAGTTAGGGCATTTTTAGAAAAGTAGTGTACCAACTGGGCAATTACCGCATCGTGGTGAAGGACAATTTCATAATTGTCATTTTCCAGTGGACCTTTGTGATATTAGCATGTTGCAAAGAGTTACAATTTCCCATTTGTCAATTTTCAGTAGCCCAACGCGATAGTAGCACGTCGCGCCAGTGGCCATAATGGCATTTATAAGGGGCACCGCGATGGTGGCGCATCACAGAGAATGTCCAGTTCTCACTCATCCTTTTTCCAGTGAGCCACCATGATAGTGGCGCATTGTGGTGTCCTTCCATTTTGTAAAATGTTGCTTTTCCAGTTTTGTTTAAATATTAAAAGGGTATTTTGGTCATTCCCCAAGGTCTCAATTCATCCAAAATAAGGAATTAAGCATATTCAAGGCACTTTATATCCAATTTCATCCATTCTCTTTCAAAGAAAAACCCTAGAGCTCCAAAGCTTTTTCTCCAAGAAATCAAAATCCTCTATAGTTTTTTCTAAGAAAGCTTAAGATTGAGGATTCGTAAGGCAAGATAGTCAAGAACTCATCTCAAAGAACTCAAATAGGAATCCAAATTTTAATGTTTCTTCATCTAATTATTTATGAAGGTATGTGGGGTTAATGAACAAGGATATTCATCCATCCTTGTGCCCAAACCAAGCTTTTAATTATAAATTCATATGATTTTGAATGTTTACATGAGATTTAAATTAGGGTTCATACCCATTATTTTTACTTGCAAGATTATGAGTTTATGAGAAGATTTTGAAGATGAATTACTTGTCTATTTTCATATTTTCATGCCAATTGCAGTAATTTCCAGTTTTTGAGATGAATTAACATTGTTTACATTATCAAGCATGATTATTATGATATTTTGACATAAGTTTTAAGCATGGGTTACTAAGCCCAATTTTATATGTTGACATTTCAAGAAAGATGATGGTTTAACCGTTCTCTGATTAGCTTATTTACAGACTTTCAACAAAGCTTTGATCTTTTGATTCTCAATTTAGTTATAGAATCCACTTTACAGATTTATTAAAGATTATAGAGTTCAGATCAGCTTTATTTACAGATTTAATCAGATAAATGCACAATTAGTTTCAGATAAACCTTTGTGCTAGTTTTTAAAGTGGATTTCCAATAGAATGAGCATACAGATTTAAAAGGTAATAGTATTTAGCACTGAGCAGGAAGTGTGGGATTAGCGTGATCTTCCATAAAACTATGTAGCTAATGTACATACAGATTATTACATTATTCCCATTTCTATATGGATGATAGATTTAGCTTGTGATCGATCATATGGATAGTAGGTTATACTCCCTGGAAAGAGTATGACACCTCTCCCCATCGTGAGGTTTTCCCCTTAGGGGAACAAGACATTGGACTTTATATTAGTTCACATAGTTTATTTCGGTTAGAAGAACCTCCCTTATAGATAAGCTTTAGATAACATATTTTTCCTTGCTAGTTAATGTAAAAGATTTGTAGAAAAGTGTTTAGAAAAAGTAACTATTAAAGCTCACAAATTCATTCAGATTATGCTTTATAGAAAGATATTTTCTACTGATTTCAGATATAGATGTGAGTGCTTTTTAAACTTAGACAACATGATTTACAGATAGAACATTAAGTACAACTCTTAGAACTAAATGTTACGATTCACTATATTTATAAAGTATGATTTTCTAGTCATGATTTTAGATTTCAGTATTCAGATATTCTAGCTTATGTGAGTCATTTACATTTAGCATACATTTTTTTATAAATTATAATGATTCGATGATGTTTTACTTATGCATTTCACCCCCATATACTCAGTATATCCTCAAAGTACTGATCAACAGATATGTCTATGTGCTACATTGTCTCATATATAGGTTCAGGTGCTCAGTATCAACAACATGAGTAGTTCGAGCATCTCCATCTACACTAATAATTGTTTAGTCCTCATAGTTTGGGGACTTATTTATTCAAATTTTACAGCTTATTAGTTTAAATGATTTAGTATTCTTTTCAGATAATTTGAGTTAGCTGGGGGTTTATCCCAGTAACTCTCTAGTTATGAGTAGTGGAGGCTTGTACGACTACTAGTTTTGATCCGGCTTATTGATTATTGAGATTTTAGATATTATATTCAAACAGTTTTCCGCATTTAGTTCAACTTCTAAGTCTATATTTCCTTTATTATAATATTCAGATTTAGTAATAGGTAGACATGATTAGGTAAAGGCTACTAATAGTCTTGAGCACCTTGTGACATCTCGAGACTAGGTTTTAAGGCATTACCAACTTGATATCAGATATTAAGGTTTATAAGAGTCCTAGGGAGTCAGACTAGTCGCGTTACATAGAATCTTGATCATGGGTGTGAAGCATACCACATTAATGAGCAAGAGTCTATGGGATATTTTTAGGAAATCACATCTTTTTTTCATGATCTATCATGCTTACGGTATCTCTATCTGCTTTTTAACGTGACAGTTGAATATGCCTCCTCGATAAGCTAATGCCCACGAAAATGGTAACTAGCCACCCTAGTCCACCGATCCTTTAAATAATAATGCATCCTATGCTGAGTTTAGGGCTTTCTTTCAGGCATTGGCCCAAGTAGTGATTGCTAATGTTTAGGGCAACCATCAAAATCAGCATGCAGTTCGGCTTCAGCAGAATGGAATTCTACTAGAGTTTGCTCGTAGTGTCATTTTGTAAGCCATTTAGGAATTAGTTTATGTTGCTCTCTAGGATTTGAGATTTGGGAATATGTACTACCATAGAGAGATCAGTTATTGGTTTAAAAAGTGTCCTTGATATGGGATTTCTAGTCATTCAGCCTATTTAAATTAGCCTCATGATATTGTGGCACCTTTAGTTAAAGATAGTGCACTTGGTGCCTCTATTGATGACTTAGTCAATTAGTTTGAGTCTGGACCTATTCAAATTTATTATCTATATGCTCGTCAGGCATGTGATTGCAGATTTTACCATCATAAACATATTTTTATTTCTTTTTATTTCCTTTTCAAAAGTTCATCGAGATTTTCATACCCATTGATGAGTACATACCTTGATAAGTTCATGGTGGTTATTATGTGCCTTATTATTAAATTTGTAATTATATTACCATTCTATGGTTTATTTCTTTTAGTAGTAGATGGGGTAGATATATATTGATGTTTTCTCCCTATAAGTGTAGCCTTTAGGTTTGAGCCCCATTTATATTGGCACATTGGCCTTGTTGTAGCCCTTGAGCAATACATAATATTGATGTTTATTTTGGTACGTCCTACTCATTATATTGATATTGATATTGATATTACTATTGCTATAACTTCTTGAGGTTATTTATGTTATTTGATGATATTACTTGATGTAATTGATCCTCGCTAGGTAGCTATTTAGCCTAGTGTTATCGAGTTAGAATTTTATTTCTTTGAGATTTGATTCGGTGGCTTGAGTAGATATAGCCCGATCTATGATTTCCTTCCTATAACATAATGAGGTTGTTTATTTCCCCTCTTGGTTAGATATGTTAGATTGATTCGGAAATGTATTGTGGTATCAAAGGTAAGTTGACCTTTTGTTTTATTATAATTGCAAAGCCGGTGATTTAATTGTATTGCCCAATCTTGAGTTTGATATTCTTAGACTTGCCTTCTGGGTTGTAAAGGTTTTGCATTGACTATCCCTTCCTATTTAGCACCCATTTTAAGCTTGACCACTTCAGGGTCAATTCTTTATTTATGGCTATCTCCTCATCGATAACAATTTTGATATTGAGATTGAGATATCATGGATTTATCTCTTAGATTTGCTGTGTTTGTTCCCTTGTGATGGGTTTCCCTTGTTATTAGTTATGAAAGTGGATACTTTCTTTTTTAAATGACACAATTATGTTTTAAGTTAAGCTGGGAAGCTAGAGGCTGGTGGCCTTTCCTGTGATTGCTTCATAAGTTGGAAAATAAAAAATTCTTTATATTGAGTGGTTTGGTTCATTTTTTTTGTCGCTTTGACTTTGGTTTGAGATTTGTATTTTTCTTCTTTGATGATGTAATTCGTGGATGGACCGGGTGATTACTGTTTTTCTTGGGTGGATTCAAGAAATCCCCATTTCTGAGCTTGTTCAGCCTAATAAAGCTAGGTGTTGTATTTTTCTAATGATATGAGCCTAGGGATATTCATTCCCGAGCTAGAGTGCTTCATTGGTTAGTTTTCATCTTGAGTTGTATTTCCCTGAGTTCCTAGAGTTTTTCCCTTTCCTAGTGTGGTTTATAGCCTTGGGAAGTTTTTGAGTTTGTTTTGATATTCCATGCCCTCTAGTGGTTATGAAGTGGGTTATTACATTTTTAGCCAATGATTTATCCTTTGGAATGACTTCTATTCTGTGGCTATATTTTATGCCCTCTAGATGATATGGAATTGGTTGTTGTGTTTTGAGTTGATAGTTTATCCTTATGGTGATTTTGTTCTTTAACTAAGTTTTGATTTTAGCTCAGCATAACTTATCTCAAATATGTCGGATTTAGATAGTATAGTCGATATAAGTATTTGATCTTAATTTGGATTTGCTAGCTCAATCTTTTATTTGACGCCTTGGAATGGTGATTTGGAAGTTATGATAAATTTGGAATATGAAGGTCGATCCTTTCTTATCAATAGTTTGATTAAGTTAGGAATTTTGTTAAATATGCAACATTCATCAAATTGACTAGTTATATCTTCTATGATCTTCTGTAACACAAGTAATTCTTCATTCGAGATGTCAATTATATTATTCGTGATCTCTTTATCCAAGCAAGAAAGTCGCCCAAGTAAAGTAGAAGTTTATGAACACTAACCAAATCTTTGGGGAAGGAAACCTATTTTCAAATTTAGTTTGGGTAGTTGAGAACGAGCAGTGCAACCATGATATTGAGATTTCTACTTGGAGTTATAGAGCTGAGTGCGGTGTTTATTTTAAGATTCACCTCAGTAGAATTTTATTTATAGGCTAGTTGAGCCTATTCCACAGTAACCTATTTGTTCTTCTCGTCTACAGTTGGATTATAGTTGATAAGTGTTCAGATGACGACCCATGGACCCGTTATTGATTATTTTAGCTTTGACCTCGAGTTTTAATTTTCTCTAGTGATTTTAGAAGATATACTCAATGGGATTAATACACTCGAGTTGGATTTAGTATGGTTTCATTCTCAGTTGATGGGATATCCTGGAGAGGATGGTTCAATGATGAATGGTTACTCCTTGATCTTCTGGATTCCAGATTTTATTACAACCCAGACTAGTTGCAAAATGCACATGGATTGCTTTCCTTGATTATCTATATTTGAGTGCCCAGATAGCTTCTTATGGGATTAATCTCATATTAGTCATATGGAATTTCAAAGTATCAGTTTTAGTTCTTCAAGTTCTTTATGATGAGATTGTGTGAATAGGACTCAGGTGATTTTCCTCTTGGTTTGAAGTAGATATCAAGTAAGGATTGGTAAAAATAAGTTATATTTGGATTAGGAGTTGGTGGTATGATCCATGTCTTTGTTTTTTTGGAGGTTGGATAAAGCTTTGTTGATTTGTACGAATATCGATATGGTATCAGTGTGTTATGGTTTGGATTTGAATGTATCAACCTATAATTTAGTTGGTGTCCAGTTAGTGGTTAAAGTTAAGATTTGATTGTTTAGAAGCGAAGTGAAAGTGTTGATTAAAAAAGTGATACCTGTGGTAAAATCCCTTAGATGTGTTCTCGCTTTGAGGAGGTTATCTATGAAGTCATACATGGTTCATGCGGTTCCAGTGCCTCGTCCTTTTGAGCCATTGAGAGTCTTCTTATTCGTTGACTTTCGAGGAAGAAAGTCATTTTAGTAGTGGATATTGTAACTACCCTTCGGGTTATTTCTCATATTTCCTCTTATCTTTGTCGTTAGGGATTCTCTATAACTTTCCCAAGTCATTTATTACTGGTTGGGGCTGATTATTCGGTTATTGGGCAGTTCATTTGTTTTTTAGAACCAATTCCCTGTTTAGAAGTCTTCACTTGTTCCAAATGGACATCGAGCAAAATCTTTAGTAAAAAGATCTCAGATGCAGATTCTGATTGTGTCATTAGTTTTGGAATACTAATTTTAGGATAGGTATACCTTTGGTTCAAGTTCCAACGCACCCAAACTCATTTCAACCCATTGGTCGAAAAGTTGGAAAATTGAAAGTTTATGTGTGGGACCTACATTTGGTCAAAACAACCTTGAATTGAAAATTTGACTTCAACAACACATTCGGAATGTCGAACTTAGTGTAATTACATAGTTCATTTACAAAAATTGGATTTCAAACGACTACCAAGGCATAGGCCAAAACTTGGAAAAATTCAAAGTTTCAGCTGTCATATGAGATGAAAGAGTATAGCGGGATCGCAGTGAGCCCTATGGAGATCTCCCTTGAACGATCGTGTCCCACTGATGGAGATCTCGACACTTCTTTTCCTGGGGGATCTATAAATAGACACCAATGTCACGAATTTGGGCATTTTTCTTTATCCTTAAGAGCCAAAAATCCTAAATGGGTATGATAACTCAAAATGGAGTTGTATGGGTGACTTAGGATCGTTTTTATCTTCTATTATCGTGAATATCTTCAGATTCAAGGTAAGAATTCTTCAAATTCATGCTTGAATTTCTTTGTTTTGACCCAAAACCCTAAATTCGCCTAGGGCTTGATTTTACCCAAAAGTTTGCTTTGTTTTCACCTCTTTCTTAGGGGTTATGATTCCTTGATGATATGGGGACGTTGGGTTGAACTTGGAAATGCATTTTTAGTAAGTGATACCCACTTGGGGTTTTTGGTGTCATTTCTTGGATCCGAAACACAATAGTGCAACATGGGTATCATCGTGTTGATGAGTAGATTACTATCTTGATAGAGTGATGGCATTTAAG
>NC_061111.1:88424451-88512775 GCF_002878395.1 Capsicum annuum
GTATATATTTATGTTAGATTAGGTACCACACCGGTACGTTTATATTTATGTTTGATCGGGTACCATGCCGGTACGGTACATGAAGATAGATTGATCCCTACAGGTCATGAATATTTAGGCAAAAATAAGTCTCAAAGGATGTGTGTACATCATTGTGTTAATTCTATGGAGGTTTATAGTATAGTTGATACTCATGATGGTTATGTGGCTTATTTGTGGTCACTGTTTGACCTGTTATTGTTGTATTATTTATTCATTGAGTATTTGTTATGTGATGAAACCTATCTATTTGTTATTGGATTTATTTTATGTATATGTTATTAAGTTGAGTTGGCCTATGATACCTACCAGTACATAGTGGTTTTTACTGATACTACCCTGTACTCTTCTTTTGTTGAGAGCAGAAAGTGTTCTAGGCTCAAACATGACCTCACCTCTAGAGTTTGATAGCAGATCTTGATCCAAGGGTGAGCACTCTGTCTCCAGGCTGCCATGGGTCATCTTATTTTTTTCTTGTCCATCTTTCGGGTAATGAAACATTCTTGATTTACTTTATTTCTGGATATCACTTTAGATATGATCTTTGCTAGTAGTTCTTGTACGATGACTTTCCAATCTTGAGAATTTTAGTAAGTAGTTTGTTTGACTTCCGCATTAATAATGATTTGTCCTGGATTATTATTATTATGTTGAATTTTATAATAATTTCATCATAATATTGACTAAGTGTTTGGGTAATAGCTCGGTTAGATGGTTCTCCCACAGGAAGATTAGTGTGGGTACCACTCATGGCAATTTGGATCTTGACAAAGGTGGTATCTGAGACATAGGTTCATCGATCTCATCGTACAAGAATATGTCTAGTAGAGTCTTGCAGAACGGTACGGAGACGTCTCTACTTTTATTTGAGACGCTATAGGATACTAGGAAAATTCAAATTCTTCTTTCTTACAAGCTATTACTTAAAATCAATTGGTATCTGGCAATTCCAATTGATATCTGTTAATAAGAGTAATGTTAAGTAAAGTTCCATAGATTGGTTTGTAGGGCCCCACACCCAATCTTCGTAAGGTTGTAAGAATATAGAAGTCATTTTTCTTTCTTTCTCTCCGTTGTGTCTTCCTAATCGTGGACAACTGGATTGAATCCAATTAGTATATAGACAATTCCAATGGATATCTTAATAATTTTGATTAAAAATCTAGAAGATTCCAATTTGTATCTGCTAATAAGGTCTAAAAGTTATTGTTAATAGGTAAAGACTTGTGAAAGTTATGAAATTATTGATTGTTTGTGTTTGATATTTGGCTAAACTTGTATTTCTAGATTTTTGTTATTGTTTTGAATTATTTTTGTTAAGTGTTGAAAATTGACGAAGTTATTTTTGTTGATAAATGTGATGGGATTATTTAATTTCTTGTTATTGTGAAACTAGAAATTCTATGGTGCTTACTTATTTTTAGTACAACTATACTGACGAGATTGATGGTATCAGAATTGAGAGAATGATATGAGAATGTGATATCGAGAAAAGATGGTGAAAAAGTGACATGAATAAGAAAATTAAGGTGATATGTGTTTTTCGTAATGAGAGGTTCTTGTTAATGATGTTGGACTCTTGTGTAGTTCGATTATTTGATATTATTTGGGGATCCTTGTGTGGTTCGGCCATTGAGACTGTATTTAGAATTTTTGTGCAATCTATTATTGAAACTATAATAGGTTCCTTGTGAGGACTAGCTAAGTGACATTATCTTTGAGTTCCTGATTCTTAATGCTTGGCAAAATAATGAGTTTTAAATAAAAATGACAAAAACTAGTAGAGCTTGTTGATACCTATAGAATTTGATCGATGACTTGTCTGGAATATGATATTGTTGATGAGACTGCCAATTACCTATAATTAATTTCTTTTGTTTGGCCTTGCTTATGTGCTAGTGGTGTGGAACCACTCTTGAGGTGATTAAGAGTTAAGTAAAGTTCGTAATAAAAATAATATTGTTAAGTAGAAATAAGAATGGCTCTGTATATCTTAAATTGGTGTTAGTGATATAAGAGAGGTTTGGCTTGACCATGAAGTGTTTGTCATTGAAAAATATTCAGTTAGTGATTCTTAGGACATAAGTTGTAGTTGTGGATTTATGCAATTGGAAAATTTTTGAAAAAACTAATCAGTATTGACTTGACCTTGTGGCTGAATTATACATTTGCATGTCCCACAAAGTTGACTGATATATGACACTTTTAGAGGATAGTAATTTCCATGATAGTGGCAAAGAAAAATCAAATGGCTTAGTTACATTCATAAAATAATTAAGGATGATCCTAAATGGAAGAATAAATGAATTATTAAATAGCATGATTGGTCTTTCCTTGAGTGATACTTGGTGGATATTTCTTGTTGAGTGGTTAAGATATGATGATTAGATGGATATTAAAAATGTTGTGGAAGATAATGTGTTTTAGGCTCTAATTTTATGGGACCCATAAAATGGCAGGTTTATACCCCTTTTGTATCCTATTGCTTTTCTTCTCTAGCTTAGATTAGTTATAGCGTGGCTATGATGTAAACCTATGTTTGGGATGTGGTTTTAGTATTTGAAGCATGATTTGTATATTTAGCTTTAATGGGCTTGTGTGATAGTCTTGAAATTGTAAGTTGGGTAGAGTTGACTTGAGTACCTTAGTTCTAGTCGAAATTGCTATCTTAGGCTTGAATATGACTTACTTGACATCTAGAAGATGAACTAGATACCTTAGCCTAGTTTGGAACATACTACCTATTTATGAAAATTGAATATTAGAAGTAGGATCGTCTGTTCCACTTAGGTCTAAAATTGTGTTAAGTCTTGTGGACTTAGTTGTAGATTTTAGACATAGATGAGGCTAGTAAAGCTTAGAATAAGGTTACTTCATAACTTGGTAACTTGTATTGATGTTCTTGAAATGTGACTTTTGAATTATGGTTATGATACTTCTTGTGGAAGTGACTTGGGCATTTAGAAATGATATTCCTCCTAGATACGTTATGTGTTCTATAGAGATGCTATTTCTTCTTAAACTTAATGATTGGCCCATAGAGTTACTATTTCCTTAAGTCATGATTATTGGAACAATAGAGATGATGTTCCTCTTAGATATGCAAATTGGTTGAGAGAGGTGATATTCCTCATAGTCATGATGTATGTGACCTATCGTTATAAGATCTCTTATAGACGAGTACTTGTTTATCTTTATTAGGACTCCAATATGTGAGATACCTCCTATATTTAAGACGATTAGAGATATGCTACGACTTATAAATATGATTATTGATATGAGTTTTGGATAACTTAATGGGCCAAGGGATATGTTATGATAATGGTTAAATATTTGAGGAGTGCTTATTAGTGTAAATGATATGATTACAGCTTATGAGTACATATATATTTGTATAAACTTTTCTCTGGTATGGGACTGAAGAAGATCCGATATATGCTAACGATTTTATTGATTGGATACTGGTGGTGGCATGTGTAGATTTAGTACATTCATTATTATATCGATAATTGATGTGATTGTAGCTGAAATAATCTTACCATTATTCTGCCTGGTTAACGGTTAAGCTATGTGGTAACAAGTTGTCTATTAAGGGACTATAGCACTTGATGGCTAGGAATATAATATATTAGTTAATTAATCTTGCTTAGTTGAAACATGGTAGCTAGCGATGGTTAATGCGTGATTTATGGTAAGGTCGAAGCTCGCATAGGTGAAGGTTAGTTGGTATTGATGACTAAGTATGTGATGTCGACTAGTCAATGAATGAGGAGTTGTGTGTTAATGATGCTAGATAATATGAGATGTTGATAATAAGAGGTGACTAGTTAATAACATTGAATAGTTGCTAAATGACTAATTAATGAATAAATAAGCAAGATATAGTTGGTAAACCATGGTTAGTTAATAAATGGTGTCAGTTAATAAAAGATGGTTAGGTGACAAGTAGTAATGTGTTGTCTAGTAACAACTAACATAGGATGATTAGTTGATAATAATGAACGGTGGATACATGACCATTTTGGTCTAGTGATGAACCTTGACTGGATGTTAGATATTGGCTATTAAATAAATAGTGGTTAGTTGCTATCCCGGGAATAAGGATTATATGAAGGGTAATGCTTAGGCTAATAACTAGAGGTTATGTGATGACTAGCGAACTAGTGATTCTTTTATAATAAGTGTTGGTTAGCTAATAACGAGTAGTTTAGAAGTATCGACTAAACAGATATTCTATGGTGATATGACTATTTTTTTGAGTATTTTAGTGTATGTTACTCAGTAGTGACTATTATGATGATATGTTGATACCCCGCAAGGACGGAGGATATTATTGATGATATTTTGATATCCGATAAGGATGGAGGTTGATTGCGATGATGATGGTCTGGACTAGGGCAGTTAAGATGAGTTGTGATATTGATTGTGTACTTTGCATTCATTTTTTCATGTGCATCGCCTATCACCAATATGCACCTATATTTATAAGGCAGTGTAGGACACTTGCATATATATGGGTGAAGGATATGCCTTGTGATGTTGTATACTGATTGAACCTTCTAAGTCTAGGGTGGTAGGAGTACGCATAGGCTCGGCTAGGTATTTCGATTGTCTGTAAGTTGAGGATTAAAGAGATTTTTCTGTGAAGTTCCAGTAGAAGAATCGTCCTGTTGATGAGGTCAATTGGGAGATGAAGCAAACATGTGTAGCAAGTATTCATATCTTTTAGTGGATACAGGTAATTCCTAATTTTCCCTTCTTGTATTGTGGTTGTCCGTTTGGGGGTGAACGGTTGTTTAATTGGTATCTGATGTAACGACCTCCCTAGTCGTTTTACGTATTTTACTGGTCTTTTTCATTTTAGCTCTTCTCATAGTTGGTATACATGATTATAACTCACAGGATGAGTAGTATCAATTCTTGAGGTGTTTGAAATTAATTAAGTCATTACATAGGTCCTTGAGTTTTGATATATTTAAGTTTGCTTATAGTCGACCTTTGATCAAGATGTCCCTGAATTAGTATTTTAGTGATTTCAATAGATTCGGAATGTACTTTTTAGTCAAGTTACATATTTGAATTGTTTTTATAAGGTCTTGAATAAATGACGGGGATTTTTAAGAGTTTGGCAAATTTTTAGATGGTTAGTGTAATTATTAATTTAATGGATAAAAAGAAAACTCATAATTTACTTATTTATGAGGTTAATATAAAAATAATTTTTAAGTGGGTAGGGTTTACCACTTACACTAGCAATAGAATCAAATAATCACAAGGAAGGAATACAACGGTTAAAAAATTCGATCTTTTCACTCGCATCATTGGAAGCAATTCTCACTAATTGCAAGTGCAGGTTAGACAAATCCTTGTGAAATTTACTCTTAATTGATTCTTTTAGAATTGATATAATGAGACGGTGGTACAAATAGTATGTGGGTGCGCGAAAATTGGGAAGAATTTAAAGTATGATTGGCTGGTCAACTATTAAATATTTACTATTAAATGTTCCTTGCCTAACAACTATGAGAGGTACATGGCCTGGTCAATGGTCATAGTTAAATATTGTCCTATTTGAGGCCATGGAATCATGAAATACATAATTTTGGAAGTGTTCAGGGGTTCTGTTAGGATCGGTGGAGTCAATAATAGGGATTGTATGCATAAATTAATGCTATTAGTGGCTGTGATTGCAAGCTTTTTGGAGATTTAAAATTATTATTGTTAAATTTTGATGCTAACTTTGATAACAGTAGGTAATTATATGGTCATATTAAGTATAGGATACTCAAAATAGATAGATCAAGTAAGATTTGACTATATTTTCAAGCCAAAATAAATGTAACGATATGAATGGCATTAGATTTATATTATTGTGGATATTATGTTTTGAATAGATATTGATCGTTCGGAGACTTTATGGAAGGGAAAGGCTCTTGCAAATTAACTTATGTTCGGATTCTTCGATTGAGGTAGGTTACAGTTTAATTGGAGTTTAGACTCAACTTAATTGTGTGTATGCTCCTAAATTGGATACTTGTGGATTGGTACTCGGACATGCTTGAAATTGTTAATTTTTGGATTGTTGATTCGAGTATAAATGTTTAATGAAAATTGACTTGATGGAATTGTCTTATTACTTTTAAGTGTACTTGTAAACTTGGTGCATTGTGTTGTATGCTATGAGGTTGTATAAATTGATATTGATAATACTTGTTTATATTTATATTGGATCGGGTACCACACCGGTACGTTTATATATATGTTGGATCAGGTACCACACCGGTATGTTTATATTTATGTTGGATCGGGTACCACACCGGTACGTTTATATTTATGTTGGATCGGGTACCACGCAGGTACATTTATATTTATGTTGGATCGGGTACCACGCCGGTACGTTTATATTTATGTTGGATCGGATACCCCGCCAATACGTTTATATTTATGTTAGATCAGGTACCACGCCGGTACGGTACATGAACATACATTGTTCTCTCCAGGTCATGACTATTTTGGCAAAAATAAGTCCCATAGCATGTGTGTACATAATTGTGTTGATTCTATGGATGTTTATAGTATGGTTGATACTCATGATGGTCATGTGACTTGTTTGTGTGAACTGTTTGACCTGTTACTACTGTATTGTTTATTCATTGAGTATTTGTTATGTGATGAAACCTATCTATTTGTTATTTGATTTATGTTGTGTACATGTTATTAAGTTGAGTTGGCCTATGATATCTACCAGTACATTGTGGTTTGTACTGATACTACCCAGTACTCTTCTTTTGTTGAGTGTAGAAAGTGTTCTAGGCTCAGAAATGACCTCACCTCTAGAGTTTTATAGCAGATCTTGGTCCAAGCGTGAGCACTCCATCTCCAGGCTTCCATGGGTCATCTTATTTTTTTCTTGTCCATCTTTCGGGCAATGAAACATTCTTGATTTACTTTATTTCTGGATATCACTTTAGATATAATATTTGTTGGTAGTTCTTGTACGATGACTTTCGGGTCTTGAGAATTTTAGTAAGTAGTTTGTTTGACTTCCGTATTAATAATGATTAGACCTAAATTATTGTTATTATGTTGAATTTTATAATAATATCATCTTAATATTGTTTAAGTGTTTGGGTAATAGTTCGGTTAGATGGTTTTCCCGCAGGAAGATTAGTGTAGGTGCACTCATGGCCATTTGGGTCGTGTCAGTGTAAGTGTTGGAATTATGATTAGTATGGTTAACCTTAGTTCGGCTAGTGTTTTGATCTTGAAACCGTAATTTGTGTCGAATTGACATAAATTCCCACGTTTCTAGATGAAGTTCCTATCTTAAGATTGGTTGTGGCTTACTTAAGATGTAAAAGTTGAACCAGATACCTTAGCCTAGTTTGGAGCGTAGTTTGCATAAATATGGAAATTGAGGATTAGAAGTGGGATCCTCCAACCCCCCTTAGGCCAAGACTTGTGTTAGCCATTATGGACTTAGTTACGGATGTTAGGCCTAGTTGAGAATAATGAGCCTTATTTATGAGATTTCTTGGTAAATTGATGGATAATGAAGTATTTTTCCCCTTGATAATAGCTTATGGACATGATATTTTTTATAAAAATTATATTTGGCCTTTAGAGATGCTATGTCATGACCCGAACCAGGGCCTAGCTGTGAAGGGTATCTCAAATCCCATATAGATCGGAGATCACCTCCTGCACCTAACCAAGTGAACACAATATTCCCAATCATCGAATGAATTCCTAAAATATAACAAGATAGAATCAAGAATAAACAATATTTTTTCTGATTAATATCCAATAACCCGACCTAAACAATCGACCAACACCACCCCAAGTCCACAGTAATCCAATAAAGCCTTCTAAACAAGAACCAAAACAGAGTATCAATAAAGTGTCGAGACATGCCCCCGGCTATAGCCAAAAACAAGTCTAAAAAGTCTAAAGCATAAGAGACCAAAACATGAAATGGAATCTTCCGATGTATGGAAGCTCACCACTTCAATGTCAACTCATGTGCTAATCCCGAATCCTAATAACTAAGTAGGAGAAGTAGAAGTATGGCCAGTTCCTACATCGCATGGGAATACAGCGTCCTAAGACGATTAGAAGTTGGAGTGCTATCATGGAACTCAGGGATACGGGATAACATAATGACATGGTCAATAGTTCAAAGTCATTCAATGCATATACATATACATATAACACATGTCAGGATAGGGAACGTGGCTTAACATACATTTCAAAACCTTAGTTTGGATTGTGTAGAAGAACTGTCATAACATACAAGGCATCCACGGGCTATATGGGAGTAGCTCTCCCCCAGTCGGTAGGACCCTACTGCGTGTGGTTGTATGAACCAAAGGGTATACATGCGCATTATTAGGGACTCGAATCTCCTTGCATATCAAGGTGACACGAACACAAAATCATGTAATAAAATGTGGGGGACTCGAACCTCCCAATTATATGAGAATAATAATAATAATAGGGACTCAAACCACCCGGTCATATAGACCCCTGCATTGGCAACTGCGGTTTGTAGTGATAGTTTCTCGGACCTCCACTTTCACGACTCAGCTACACAATCCTCTTTAAAGCCGAATTAAAATAATTATCACACAATCCCATTCATTGAACCACAATACATATTTTGGCATACATTGTTGGTATTGTCATACCAACTACACTTGAAAAGTAATATCAACATGCCAAAACAATTTCATTACTTGGGGAATTCACAACCACTCTTGGTTACATTATGCAATAGCTTTTGAAAGTATAAACCCACAAGGTTCAATTCAACATCATAATGCAATAGCTCAAGAATTGTTCAATTCCCATATTTCCTATAGCTAAAAACAACTTTAAATTATGAGGTTCAAAAGTCACAAATTTGGGGAAAATCACAATTCCCAAGTTCATTCACCATACCAACGCGCCCGCAAGTTCAAAATTATATTTGAAACATGAGAAATGCACAATAAAACCACGGTAAAATAATTAATTGACCATTCATGTCAAAACCCCCAATCATGTCAAAACCCTCACTTTTAATCATGTTAATAACCATGTACTTTCATGCAATAAAGATATTAAGGGTAGAGTCACATGCCTGAAATATCAAGTTTCACAGAGAGAATTTAATCTAGAGCTGTAGATGACCAACTTGATAATACCATAGATTGACTTGCTTGAGGGAATTCATAGAGTCTTTTGGAGTGTTTGAGAAGTTATTTGGATTAACTTCAGAGTGCTAATGATGCCCTAAAGAGGTTATAAGTCATGGGTTTCAATTTGGACAAAATAGAAATATCCAGAATGCCCTTAACTTAAAAGCGGAAAAAGCACCGCCTTTGATTGTGGGTTAACCCTTGACTCATAGACACTCCTTACGACTCGTCACCACGAATCGTAACCAAGGAAGTACCAGTAAGGCACCCTACTCTATAGACCTTATGAATCAGCCACAAGAATCATAATGGGACCCTGCATATCGCAGGTCCAGTCATAGTCAACAAAGAACCCAAATTGGGGTATATCTTTGACACCATAATATTATACCTAACAACTCGTAACATATCCTTACGGCTCTTAGTGAGCCACTTATACTAAGAGTAGAATCTTACCACAAACTTACTGATTTGGTTATTGCTTTTCCCAATGACTCGTCAGGACACCCTACAACTAGTAGGGTCCAGTCATAACAACGGAAGTGAAAAAAAATTCCAGGAAAATTTCAAGGACCAAAAACCCAGGATAGGACAAGGCATTTACTAGCATGATTTGACTCCACATGCCTCTACTCTTACCTTTAATAATGACAAAAACAAAGATCCTAAGGAAATTACTCTTTTCTTTAATAAAGTAAGAAAACAAAGATATTAAGTAATACACATACCTTAAGAACACAAGAACAATTACTTGGACTTCATGTCCTCCTCGGCTTCCCAAGTAGCTTTCTCAATATTTTGGTTCTGCCAAAGAACCTTTACCAAAGCCATGTCCTTAGTCTGCAACTGACAAACTTGCCAATCTAAAAATTCCACCAAAACTTCCTCATAAGATAGGGAATCTGAAATACCCATCTTTGCCAAAGGAACAACCATCGAAGGATCACTTATGTACTTCTCAACATCCACACATGAAACACTAGGTGAATAGAGTCAAAATCAGAAGGCAATTCTAATTCATAATCAACATTACCAACTATTTTTAAGACCAAGTACGAACCGACATGATAGGGGTTGAACTTATCCTTCGTCCGAAACCATATCACTCTTTTCTTGGGAGATAACTTTGGGAAAACCCAATATCCCACCCTAAATTCCAATTCTCATCGCCTCATATCTTTATAGGACTTTTGGCGTCTTTGGGTAGTCTTAAGCCTATCCTAAATCATCCTCAGGTTTTCCATTGCTTGGGGAACTATATCCTAGCAAAACATCTCGGCCTTACCAACTCCAAACCACTCGATGGAAAATCTACATCTCTTACTATACAAGGTCTCAAAAGGATCCATATAAATGCTAGAGTAATTGTTATTGTTGTAAGAAAATTCAATGAGTGGTAATTGGTCAATCCAACTACCATCATAGTCAATTATAAATCCTAAAGAATATCGTTAAAAAACTGAATCATCTTTTCCACTTGCCCATCCATATGCGGGTGGAAAGTAATGCCAAGGGTCACCATAGTCCCCAAACCCCTCTAAAATGACCTCTAAAAGTCAGATGAGAACTGAGTAACCCGATCAGAAATGATGGAAATTAGAGAACTATGAAACTTCAAGATCTCCTTGATGAACAACTTAACATAGTCCTCAGAAGAGAATTTAGTCCTCACAGGCAAGAAGTGAGCAAACTTTTTAATTTTATCCACGATGACCCATATTGAATCAAACTGCTGGCGAGACCACAGAAGACCGATAACAAAATCCATATTAATTATCTCTCATTTCTATACTGGCATCTCGATCTCTTAAGATAACTCTCCGGGCCTTAATTGTTCCACTTTCACTTGCTGACATACCATTCACTTAGCCAAGAAATTGGCCACATCCCATTTCATAACTTTGTTGACCCAGGAAGAACTATGTACCGTAACTCATGGGCCTTGGCAAAAATTATACCTCTCAACCCATCAATGTTGGGAACACACAACCTCCCTTAGTACCTCAAGATACTATCATCGCCAATCTCGAAAACCACCACCTTCTACTTTCTTGTATCATTCTTGATTTGCATTAAGATATGATCCAACACTTCCTTTTCCATTACCTTAGTACCAAAAGGTAACTTCCCAACCTCTTGAAAAATTACACCACTATCCTCAAAATCAAGAAGACAAACTCCAAGATTAGCCAAATTGTGAATATCCATCACTAAATCCTACTTCTCCTAATCCATGTAAGACAAGCTCCCTATGGAAAACCTGCTAAGAGAATCATCAACCACATTAGGTTTACCTGGAAATAGTGAAGACTCATGTCATAGTCCTTGGGAAACTCAAGTCAGCTCTTTTGCCTGAGATTCTATTCCTTTTGGGTGAACTCATATTGCAAGCTCTTATGATCAGAATTGCTGGTGATTAATACACATTCAAAGGGAACCATCCTTCTTATGTACAAACAAAATAGGTGCACCCCATGGGGACACATTAGAATGGATAAAATCCTTGTTAAAAGATCCTTTAACTACTCCTTGAGCTCCTTCAACTCAGTTGGAGCCATTTTATATGGAGGGATAGATATAGGAAGAGTGTCTGGAACATGATCAATCCCAAAATCAATCTCCCTATCAGGAGGAACACCAAGAAGATCATCAGTGAAAACTTCAGGAAATTCATTTACTACGAGGATGGAATGTAAGGAAGGACTCTCCGAGGTAGAATATTTAACCCATTCCAAATAAGAGAGACAGCCCTTAGAAATTAATTTTGAGGCTCTAGGATACGATATGAACCTTCCCTTAGGCATTAGGGAACTACCTTCCTATTCAATAATCGGTTCATTAAGAAAATTGAAGATGACCTTACGAGTCTGATAATCTAAAGAATTGTAGCATGAATGAAACCAATCTATCCCTAGTATGATAATAAATTAGCCATGTCTAACTCTATTAAATCTACCAGAGTTTCTCTACTACCAACAGAAACCATACAACCCCAATAGACTCTTCTCGTAACCATAAAGTCACCTACCGGGGTAGAAATAAAAAAGGGGTCTAAAATACACTAAGGCCCAAAACAAAAATACACAGCCACAAATGGGGTCACATAGGAGAGAGTGGAACCCAAATAAAGCAAGCAATGCACAATACGAGAGAGGAGTTTCAACACACCAGTAACGACATCAAGGGATGCCTTGGACTCCCGGTGGGTAGTGAGAGCATAGAAGCAATTACAACCAATGTCAAAGCTAGAAGCAGAAGTAGGACCCTTTAGTATAAGAGCTGATGTAATAGCAATAGGAATCTTATTTTCCCCATAAGCAACCCTAGAAGGATAATATCTCTGCATATGACTAATCTGACCATATTTAAAGCACTTGTTACTTCTTTTATCACAAACACCACGATGCACATGACCGCAGAATCTACAAAGAGAATATAATGGAGCTGACTGATCCCTACTAACCTGAGACTGGGCATCCTACACCCTAAAACTATAACCACTCTATATATGATGATCACCCAATGGCTTTGAGTAGGGAGTACTAGCCGTAGAGGGAAACAAAGTTACCCAACTTTTTCTTGGACCATTTTCCTCTATTTCTACCACTTTGTTGCTGACCTCCACCCTTATTCAGCCTTCTTCTTATATTCTTCCTTGACTTACTACATATAAACCACAAGCCGAGAAATATCCACGTCCTTGGTTAACAAGGCATCCTTATTTTCTAAAATAAAGTCTCGGGACAACCCGAAAGCAAACTTTCTCATCCTATCCCTCATACAAGTTACCAACTCTGGAGCATACCGAGATAACTGATGGACTCCAAGGCATACTCCTTGAATGACATCTTTCCTTGATTTAGGCTTACAAATTTTTCTCTTTTTCCTTCATCAACTCTTGAAAAAAAAGCATTCTAGAAAAGCACTAGAGAAATCCTTCCAAAAAGGACTCAACATTATCGCCTCTAAGATGCTCCCACTCTTCAAACCATTGGTATGCTACATCCGTCAGTTGATAAGATATAAATTCTACACCCTCTACATAATATCATACATCATATGGATGATCTTTTCTATCTCATTAAAAAAGTATTAAGGATCTTCCTTAACTTTAGGGCCAATTAAAAAGAGATGATTCAATCTCATTAATTGTCCAACTCTAGTGGCCTTAGAAGATGGAGCAACAGAACAAACATACTCAGTCTGAGAGGCCACCAACCAAGTAAGCAAGTGAATCAACTGGCGAAACTCAACATTAGACATGCCATCTTGGGGTGCCTAAGGAAGGACAAGAGGAACTGGTGGAGCTCCATCAGTAAAATCAGAAGTAGCAACCCTTGATCAGGTCTGAACTCCTGGAGTAGGACAAGATCTATTCACATTGTCCTCAGATGGGACAGAAAAGTTTCCACGATTTTCAGATCTTCTTGGAGGCATGATATGGAAAGTGAACAAATGGGGATTAGGGAGATTCAAAACCTTAGACTCTATATCTTAAAAATAGAACAAAATGAAAGGAAAATATTCCTAAATGCCTTATAGTCTGTCTCTCTTATAAATGTGGTATGCTACACACCCATATATGAGACTCTACTTGACAGGACTTTGTTGGACACCCAATGACACTATACCTAGGCTCTGATATCATCTTTTTCACGACCCAAACAAAGGTCTGGCAATAATGGGTATCTCAAGTCCCACGTGGATCAGACATCACCCCTTGTAACTAACCAAGCGAACACAACATTCCCAATTATCAAATGAATTTTGAACATATAATAATATAGAATCAAGAATAAATAATATTTTTATGATCAATATCAAATAACCAGCCGAAACAATCGACCAACACTACCCGAAGTCCATAATAATCCAGCAAATCCTTCTAAACAAGAACCAAAAGTGAGTATCAATAAAGTGTCAAGACATGGCCCTGACTATAGCCAAAAATAAGTCTAAACAGTCAAAATCTATAATATCCCATATTTTTCCTAGCTTAAATTCGTTCCTAGAATGTTAAGGGTGAGCTTCAAAAATGAATATCTTTTATTTCATATAGAATTTTCTAGATTTAGACAATCCATTATATGGGAAATTATATAAACTTTCCATCGATACTAAATTCGCCCAATTTTTACACTCAGTGAAGAAGTTAGGGCATTTTTAGTGAAGCAATGTGACAACTGGGCAGTCACCACATTGCCGTGAAGGACAATTTCATAATTGTCATTTTTTAGTGGACCTTCACAATATTGGTGCATCGCAGAGTGGTCTAATTTCCTATTTGTCAATTTTCAGTAGCCCAATGCTATAGTGGCGCGTCGTGCCAGTGGCCCTAAATGGCATTCCAAAGAGGCACTGCGATGGTGGAGCATCGCGGAGAATGTCTAGTTCTCACTTGTCCTTTTTCTAGTGAGCTACCACGATACTGGCGCATTGCGGTGGCCTGCTATTTCAAAAAATGTTGTTTTTCCAATTTTGTTTAAATATTAAAAGGTATTTTGGTCAATCCCCAAGGCCCCAATTCGTCTAAAATAAGTAATTAAGCTTATTCAAGGCACTTTATGCCCAATTTCATCTATTCTCTCTCAAAGAAAAACCCTAGAGCTACAAAGCTTCTTCTTCAAGAAATCAAAATTCTCCATAGTTTCTCCAAGAAATCTTAAGATTGAGGATTCCCAAGACAAGATAATCAAGAACTCATCTCCAAGAACTCAAATAGGAATCCAAAATTCAAGGTTTCTTCATCTAATCTTCTATCAAGGTATGTGGGGTTTATGCACAAGGATCTTTTTCCATCATTGTGGGCAAAACTAAGCTTTCAATTACAAAATAAGATTTTGAATGTTTATACATGATATTTAAATTAAGGTTCATATCCATTATTGTTACTTGCAAGATTATGAGTTTTTGAGAAGATTTTGAAGGTGAATTATATGTCTATTTTCATATTTTCATGCCAATTGCAGTAATTTTTAGATTTTGAGATGAATTAACATTGTTTACATTATCAAGCATGATTATTATGATGTTTTGACATGAGTTTGAAGCATGGGTTACTAAGCCCAAGTTTATATATTGATATTTTAAGAAAGATGATGCGTTAAGCATCCTATGATTAGATTATTTAAAGCTTTGATCTTTTGATCCTCAGTTTAGTTATGAAATCCACTTTACAAATTTATTATAGATTACAGAGTTCAGATCAACTTTATTTACAAATTTAATCAGATAAATGCATAATTAGTTTCAGATAAACCCTTATGCTAGTTTTTCAAGTGGATTTCTAATAGAACGAGCATACAAATTTAAAAGAGAGTAGTATTTAGCATCGAGTGAGGAGTGTGAGATTTGCGTGCCTTATCTTCCATAGAGCTACGTAGCCAACGTACGTACAGATTATCAGATTATTCCCACTTCTATATGGATGGCAGATTTAGCTTTTAATCGATCACATGAAAAGTAGGTTACTCTCCCTGGGAAGAGTATGACACCTCTCCCCATCATGAGGTTTTCCCCTTAGGGGAACAAGACGTTGGACTCTAAGTTAGCTCACATGGTTTAGGTCAGTTAGAAGAATCTCCCTTACAAATAAGCTTCAGATAAAGTATTTTTTCCTGCTAGTTAAAGTAAAAGATTTACAAAAAATCTTTTAGAATAACCAAGTGTTAAGGCTCACGAATTCATTCAGATTATGCTTTACAAAAAAATATTTGCTACAAATTTTAGCTTTCAGATTTTATGTATCGATATGAATGGTTTTTACAATTAGATAGCATGATTTACAGACTGAACATTAAGTACATCTTTTAGAAGTAAATGTTATAACTCACTAGATTTATAAAGTATGATTTGCTATTCATGATTTTAGATTTCAGCTATTTCAGATTATGTTAGTCATTTACATTTAGCATGAATTGTTTTATAAATTATGATGATGATATGATATTTTACTTATGTATTTCACACCCATATACTCAGTACATCCTCAAAGTACTGATCTACATATATGTCTGTGTGCTACATTTTCTCATAATGTAGGTTCAGTTGCGCAGTATCAATAGCGTGAGTAGTTCGAGCATCTCCATCTAGATCCAACAGTTGGCTAGTTCTCATAGTCCGGGGACTTATTCATTTAGATTATGCAGCTAATCAGTTTATATGATTTAGTATTCTTGTAAGACAATTCGAGTTAGATGGGGGTTTGTCCCAGTAACTCTCTAGTTATGAGTAGTAGAGGATTGTCAGACTACTAATTTTGATTCAGCTTCTTCAGTATTGAAATTTTAGACATTATTTCAGATATTATATTCAGACAGTTTTTTGTATTTAGTATGACTTCTATGTCTTTATTTCCTTTGTAATGAGATGCAAATGTAGTAACAAACAGACATGGTTAGCTTAAGGCTACTTGTAGTCTTGAGCATCATGTGACATCTCGGGACCAGTTTTTAGGGCGTTAAAAAATCATAAGAGACCAAAATATGAAATATAGACTTCCGATGTATGGAAAATCACCACTTTAATGTCAGCTCACATGTTAATCCAAAGTTCTAATCACTGAGCAGTAGAATATGGCCAATTTTTTCATTACATGGGGATACAGTGTTTGAAGATGGTTAGCGGTTGGAGTGCTAGCATGTAACTCAGGTATACAGGATAACATAATAAAATGATCAATAGTTCAAAATCATTCGATTCGTATACATATACATATAACACATACCGGGGTAGGGAATAATGCTTAACATGCATTTCAAAACCTTAGTCTGGATTATGTAGCTCAACCGTCATGACATACAAGGAACCTATGGGCAATATGGGTCCAACTCTCCCCAAGATAGTAGGTCCCTAGTATGTGTGGCTGCACGAATCATAAGGTATACATATGCACTACAGGGGACTCGAATCTCCCTACATATCAAGGTGACATGAGCACCAAATCATGTAATAAGATTGTGGGAGACTCGAACCTCCCAATTGTATGAGAATAATAATAATAATAAGGGGACTCAAACCACCCAGTCATATAGACCACCACATTGGAAACCACAGTTTGTACTGATGATCTCTCGAATCTCTACTTTCACGACTCAGCTACACAACCCTCTTTAAAGACCAATTAAAAAAAATTCACACAATCCTATTCATTGAACCACAATGCATATTTAGGTATACAATGTTGGTATTGTCATACCAACTACACTTGCAAGGTAACATCAACATGCAAAAACAATTTCATTACTTGGGGAATTCACAACCCCTCTTATTTTAATTATGCAATAGCTTTCAAAAACGCCAACCCATAAGGTTCAATTCAACATCATAATGCAATAGTTCAGGAATAGTTAAATTCCCATATTTGTTATAGCTAAAAAAACTTCAGATTAAAGGGTTAGGGTCATAACCACTTCAAAAGTAAAAAGTTTAAGGAAATCATAATTCTTAAGTTCATTCACCATAGCCATGTAACCACAAGTTCAAAATTGTATTTAAAACATGAGTAATATGCAATAAAACCATGGGAAAATAACCAATTGACCATTCATGTAAAACCCCCAATGATGTCAAAACCCTTTCTTCTTGTCATATAAATAACCATGTACTTTCATTGAATAGTGATATTAAGTTTAAGGGTAGAGTCAAATGCCTGAAACATCGCGTATCATGGAAAGAATCTAACTCTAGAGCCATTAGATGACTATTTTGATGAAACGTTAACTTAACTTGATTTAGGGAATTTAGAGAGCCTTTTGGAGTGTTTGAGAAGTTTCTTCGATTATTTTTTGAGTGCTAATGACACCCTAAAAAGGTTGTAAGTCATGGGTTTCAATTTATATAAGAGGGAAATATCGAGAATGCCCTTAACTTAAAAGCCAAAAAATTGCCACCTTTGACTATGGGTCACCCTTGACTCGTAGCCACTCCTAATGAATTGTCACCACAAGTCATAATGAAGGCAGTACCACCAAGGCACCCTACAATGTTGACCTTACAACTCAACCAAAGGAATCATAATAGGACCCTACGACTTGTAGTGTTAAGTCATTTTCACTGTAGAACCCAAATTAGGGTACAGACTACCTTAGATTACACCTATGACTCATAACATATCCTTATTGCTCTTGTGAGTGATAACGCTCAAACTATAACTTTTTTATGAGAATGTAAGGGATCATTGTCAATAGATAATCAAGCTAGGTTGGGGTCGAATTCCACAGGGAATATGGTGTGAATTTGAGTTATTTATGGGTTAATCAACTAATAGTTAGCAATTTCCTATGAATGGATTTTTTTTTAGAAAGGTAGCAAATAATAACTTCTCAAATAAGTGTTTGGAATCAATATGATAAGGGAAACTAGAGTTATGTTCACTATGGGTGTTGGGATTTGACAGACACTAGTAACGGTTCAAGATTCTTGCAGTAGGTAGGAACAACAGACTATCCTTGTCGAAGTTATGTCTAAAGGTTTCACAACCTATTTAGACATTTAACCACCTAATTCTTTCGAACTTAGGAAATTTATATTTATAACAGGATGTTATCACAAGTTAATTACTCTTGTTACAACATTAATTATTAAATAGAACTTTGATGTTTCCAAGTTCCTGTTGATAATTCGCTTCTTACTTAGGTTGATTTCTTATCTCAAGCAAATCACTAGTAAGAAAAGCCTATTGTTTGCAAACAATAGTCAAAATATAAAATAATGGAATTAACAAGAAGTTTCTATCACTGTTAGAATTTTGAACACTTAGTTACGTTACAAACCCAAACCCATAGATCCCACAACTCGGGTTAAAGGAATTTAGCTACTCATAATATAATAAGCAAGACAAAAAGTTGAATTTATAATTTGATAGATGAATTTACAACAACATGAATAGAAAAAACTATTTCTCAGATTTGATCACAGTAGAAAATCCCAAAACAATGGTAAAAATCTCTCCAAAAGTAAACTGTAATGTTGCAAAGAAAACTTGATGAAAACGTGAAGTTCAAGATGCTTAGAAAAAACCTAAATTATGCCTTAAATACTTCAGCCTAATTATCGAAACAAATCAGAGATTACAAATCTTTTCTCGCACAAGTAACGATGAAGTATGATGCCTTATTGGGAATCTGACGACTTATCAGAAATGTCACCAGCTTTTTCTCCAAGTTTGATGATTTCTGACTTAGGCTGATGATGACACTCTGACAACTTGTGAGGAGTCTAACAATTTATCAAAATTGTTGTCAGGTCCTTTTCCACTTTCATAATTTCTACCTTGGGATGACGGTATTCCTAACGGCTTATCAAACACCTGACAGTTTATCAGGAAATATCGTCATATTTCAGCTCCTACTAACTCACACTGTCAATAGCTAACGATGATTCTTATAACTTACCACAAATTTGACGACTTATCAGAATTTCCATCGCTTCTTCACTTCAAATCCCATTCTTTGTCTAAGGCTGACGACAACTCTTATAGCTTATCACAAGGTTGACGACTTATCAGACAAGTCGTTAGCTATACTCCCCTCTCTACTTGCTAAAAAATCAATTTTTTTACTTTCATTATTGCTAGTTTTCTTGCATCTTGACTTTTACTACAATATCAAAGAGAAAACAATCAAAAACGGCAAAAGTTCCTTAAGACTTTGCAATTATTCTCAGTTAAAAGCCTCAAATGTGTTAGCATCTGCTCACACATTAACACCCTCAACTTAAAACAATTGCTTGTCCTCAAGAAACTAAAACACAACTAAGAGGATACAAAGTACATTTGGTAGTCAACCATCCATATTATCTCAAAACATCTTCACCATCTCCAAGGCCAATTAATTTAAAAAGCTACTATGCATATTATTGAAGAACAATAATGCGATACACAGGAATCAAGATATGGCATGAATTAAGCAAAAACAACCATGCATGTACCAAGATTACACTATCCAAGCAAGTTAGCAACTAGCAATGTAACAGTGTACCCTCACTACAAAGGAGTCCCACTTCACTTATATCAGACATCACATATGTAACCATAAGGATAATCAATTAATTCATGAACCCTTAAGTTCAATTAATATTCACACGGGGAATCCGCATACCCCAAACATTAATAAAATCATACCATTGTTCATTAACCTTTTATGTAAATGCACTAGTTCAAGTGAGCGAATCAAAACATGTGAGAAAGCCATGTATCATTATCAATTTCACATTTAGGTTGAGGGAACTCAATTTCCAAAACCATATGGCAAAGCAAAATTTCTCACAATTGTGGAAAACATAAACCCTTTGATTATTCACCAATCCCATGTACCCCACAAGTCCTAAAATTGTTAACAAAGCATGAATAAGTCATAATAAATCAGGGGAAATAAATTTAATAACCATTTTAGTCAAAGCACTCAACCATATCAAAAACCTTATTTCAAATCCACATAATTAACCATGTAAATTCATACACTAGATCAAAGAAGTTTAAAGGTAGAATCGCATGCCTGATATACCCAAGATTAAGGAGAGAATTCAACCCTTGAAGCTTTACTTAACCTACTTCTTAGAAACCTTAAGTATTGATGATTGAGAGGATTTGAGAGAGAGAAAAGTGTATTTGAAGTGTATTATGGATGAAATTAGGGTCCCAAGTATGTTTATAGGTCGTGGGTCATTATTGGAATAAGAGGGAAATGTCCAAAATACCCTTATTAAAAACCTAAAAAATAAGCCATCTGTCGTTATGGGTGACCCTACGACTCATTTCCCCTCAATCGTAGTCTAGACATTATCCCGGACCACCAACACTAGTCTGGTTATGGAAAGGACCTTACAACTCATAAGGATTCCATATGACTCACAATAAGTCCATACGAATTGCTCCATCCCAGTCGTAGTGAGGATAAAATACCTTGGGGATCGCATTGGTTTCCTTATGGAAAGTACTGTATGAGTCATTTAGAGTCCTTATGACTCGTAACATGGTAGTCCTAGTCAAAACGATGACTTAGGCAAATCTCACTAGGCACGTTATGACTGGGTCCTATGACCTGTAATGACTCCTTACTACTCACAAGGAGAGTTATAGTCAGGGTAATAAGCTCAGAACTTAGAATTTTTCTAGGGACCGACACCTACGGTGTATCATTCTCCCCGTCTTAGAATCATTCATCCTCGAATGATGGGTTAAGGCATACATTTGCATGATTTAACGTAGAAACAAATCCATACTTACCATTAATAAAGTCAGAAAAATAGAAAATAAAGATAGTGTGATTACCATGATTTTCCAGAATACGAAATAGGAAAGTATACTTGGACTTTCTATCCTCCTTGGCTTCCCAAGTAGCTTCGTCAAACTTTTGGTTCCTCCAAGGAACCTTTACCGAAATTATGTCCTTTGCCAGCAACCGATGAACTTGTCGATCCCAGATCTCCATTGAAACTTTCTCATAGGGTAAGGAATCCAAAATACCCACACCTTCTAAAGGAACGACCAATGAAGGATCAGCCTAGCACTTTCTCAACATCGAGACATGAAAGACCAAATGAATAGAGCCAAAGAAAGAAGACAACTCCAATTCATATATAACAGTACCAATCATCCTCAAAACCAAATAAGGACAAACATAATGTGAATGAAGCTTTCCCTTCTTCCAAAACAGCATCACTCTCATCATGGGAGACTTTTTTAAGAACATCCACACCAACATTAAACTCCAAATCCCTATGTCTCACATCTAGATAAAACTTTAGATGACTTTGGACGGTCTTAAGCCTATCCCAAATCACCTTCACCTTCTCCATGGATTGGTGAACCATGTCAGGACCCAATAACTCAGCCTCACCAACTTCAGACCACCCAATATGAGAACAACACCTCCTACCACATAAATACAAAACATAGCCATGCCAATGCAAGAGTGATAACTATTGTTGTAGGAAAATTATATTAGAGAAAAGTGGTTAACCCAAGTACAACCAAAGTCAATCACATAAGATCTGAGCATATCCTCTAATGTCTGAATAGCTCTCTCTATTTGTCCAACTTTCTGTGGATGAAAAGTAGTACCAATGATCATTTAGTCCCCAGACCTCTTTGTAATAAGCACCAAAAATAAGATGAGAACTAAGTATTGCAATTAGAGATAATAGAAATAGGTGCACTATGTAGCTTCATGATCTCTTGAATAAACAACTTTGCATAGTCCTCGACAGAGAAATTTGTCCTCATCGACAAGTAGTAAGTAGATTTAGTCATTCTATCCATGATGACTTAAATAGGATCAAATTTTCCATGAGTCTGCAAAAGACCCGTAACATAATCCATATTAATAACCTTCCACTTCCACACAGGTAGCTTAATTTATTAAAATAATACATCGAGTCTCAAGTGCTCCACCTACACTTGCTAAGACACCATTCACTTAGTCACAAAATTGGTCGCATCCCTCTTTATGTTTTTCCACTAATATATCTCCTTAAGATCATGATACATATTTGTTGAACCAGGATGACCCATATAAATCGACTCATGACCTTCGGACAAAAATCTTCCTCATAACCCATCAACGTCAGGAACACACAGCTCTCTTGGTACCTCAAGATACCATCACCACTAATCTTTAAAGCCATTAGTTTTTTCCTACCTACATCCTCCTTGATTTCCATCAAGGTAGGGTCTAACACCTACTTCTCCTTTACCTCAGCACCAAGAGATGGTTTAGCTACCTCTTGCACCAATATATCACCATCCTCAAAATCTAAGAGGTAAACTCCTAGATTAGCCAAACAGGGAATATTTTTAACCAAATCTTGATTCTCCTCATCCATATGAGATAGGCTCCCATAGATGACCTTCAAAGAGCATCAGCAACTACGTTAGCTTTACCTGGGTGATAGTGGAGACTCATGTCATATTCATTTAGTAACTCAAGCCACATCCTTTACTTGAAATTTAGCTCCTCCTGTGTGAACACATATTGTAGGCTCTTATGATCAGAATAAATATCAATATGGATCCCATACAAATAATGTCGCCAGATCTTTAATGCGAACACCACATCTAATAATTCCAAATTATAAGTCAGATAATTCTTCTCGTGAACCTTCAATTGTCTAGAAGCATATGCCACAACTTTGTCATGCAACATCAAAACACAACCAAGCCCCACCTGGGATGCATCAAATAGACAGCGAATCATTCAATACCCTTGGGTAGAGTCAAAATTGGAGCAGAAGTCAACCTATCTTTCAGCTTCTCAAAACTCCCTTTAATAGTATCCAAACATAGAAATTTTACTTTCTTTTGGGTCAACTTAGTCAATGGAGCCGCAATAGACAAGAATCCCTCTACAAACCTTCTATAATAATAAACTAAACCTATTATTCTCCAAATATCGATTAGAGTTATCGGTATAGGCCACTTCTTAACCACTGTGACCTTTTGTGGATCCATCATGATCCCTTCACTAGATACAACATAGCCTAGAAAAGTAACAACGTTCAACAAAAATTCATACTTTGAAAACTTAGCATACAAATACTGGTCCTTTAGAGTTTGCAACACAGTATGGAGATGATCAGCATGATTCTCCTCACTCTTTGAATAAACTAGAATATTATTAATAAACATAATGATAAACGAATCTCGAAACTAAAGGAATGCCTGATTCATAAGATTTATAAATGCCACTGAGACATTGGTCAACCCAAAAGACATGACCAAGCAATCAAAATGACCATAACGGGTATAGAAGACAGTCTAAGGAATATCCTCCTCCCTAATCCTTAGCAGATGATAGCCTGAATGGAGATCAATCATGGAGAAATACTTAGCACCCTAAAGTTGGTCAAACAATTCATCTATCCTAGGAAGAGATACTTATTATTCACTATCACCTTATTTAACTGGTGGTGATCAATGCACATCCAAAGGGAACCATCCTTCTTACACACAAAAAAATAGGAGCACCCATAGAGACACACTAGGGTGAACGAAACCCTTGTTAACAAAATCTTTCAACTGATCCTTAAGTTCCTTCAACTCTGCTGGAGCCAACCAATAAAGAGGGATAGAGATATGACGAGTATCCAAAAGAAGATCAATCTCAAAAATAATTTCCCTGGCGGGAGGAACACTAGGAAGATAATCAGAAAAGACCTCAGGAAATTCTCTAACCATGGATACAGACTGTAAGGAAGGACTCTCCGAGTTAAAATCTTTAACCCAGACCAAATGATAAAGATACCCCTTGGAAATCAATTTCCAGGCTCTAAGATATAATAAGAACCTCCCCTTACGAACTAGGGAACTCTTTTCCCACTCAATAATCGGCTCATTCAAAATCACCTTATTACCCAATCCTTTCTAGAAAGATCTCCAAAAATGAGATGCAAACTGCGTACCATAATAAAAAATAATTGAAACAGGTACCCCATATAGCTTCACAATCTCCTGAAGATATAACTTTGCATAATCCTCCACCAAAAAAGTAGTCCTCACTTGCATAAAGCGATCAAACTTTTTCATCCTATCCACAATGACCTAAATCAAATCATATTAAATTCGAGACCAAGGAAGACCAGTAACAAAATCCATATTGATTACTTCTCATTTCTATTCGAGAAAAACTATCTCTTGATACAACCCACTAGGTCTCATATGGTCAACCTTAACTTGTTGACACACCAAGCACTTAGCCACAAAATCAGCCACATCCCTCTTCATATCGTTCTACAAATATATCTCCTTGAGATCATGATACATCTTTAGGAAACTGGGATGAACAACATAGCATGATTCATGCACCTCAGCCAAAATCCTTTGCCATAAACCATTGAAATTTAGAACACACAACCTCTCTTGGTACTATTAAGTACCGTCACCACTGATCTCAAATACCATTACCTTTTGCCCGCCAACATCACCCTTGATTTTTATCAAGACAAGATCTAGCACTTGTTTTTCCTTGATCTTTGTACTAAGAGACGATCAAACTATTTCTTGCACCATTACACCTCCCATTGGAGTCCAAGAGGCAAACTCAAAGATTAGCTAAGTTGTGAATATCCTTCACCAATTCTCACTTCCCTTTCTCTACATGAGCCAAAATCCCCATGGACAACCTACTAAGAGCATCAGCAACCATATTAGACTTACTTGGGTGATAGTAAGGACACATATCATAGTCTTTGAGAAGCTCTAACTATTTTCTTTGCTTGAGATTAAGTTCCTTATAAGTGAACACATACTGTAGACTTTTATGATCAGAAAAAATGTCTACGTGTACACCATACAAATAATGTCACCATATTTTCAAAGCAAACACAACTGCCAATAGCTCTAAATCATAAGTATGATAGTTTCTCTCATGTACTTTTAACTGCCTGGAAGAATAGGCAATCTCCTACCCATACTGGATCAAAACAAAACTAAGACCTACTCGAGAAGAGTCATAATAAAGTATGAACCCATCATTGCCGTCAAAGTCAGCTTGTCTTTTAACTTCTCAAAACTCCCCTCATAAGCATCTGACCAAGAAAACTTAACCTTCTTCTGAGTCAACTTCGTCAATGGAGCAGTTATTAATAAAAAGCCTTCCACAAACCCCCTATAATACCCAGCCAAGCCCCAGAATCTTCGAGTATTAATTAGAGTCATGGGTATAGGCCACCTTTTAACCACAACCATCTTTTATGGATCCACCATGATCCCCTCGCTAAAAATAATATGACCTAAAAAAGTCATAGCATTTAACCAAAGCTCACACTTAGAGAACTTGGCATACAACTATTGTTCCTTCAAGGTCTACAATACCACACAAAGGTGATTAGCATGATCCACCTTACTTTTGGAATAAACCAGAATATCATCAATAAACACAATAATGAAGAGATCTAAAAACTGCCCAAAAACCCTGTTCATGAAGTCCATAAATGTCGTTAGGGAATTACTCAATCCAAATAACATTACCAAAAATTCAAAGTACCTATATCGAGTATGAAAAGTCATCTTAGGGATATCCACCTCCCTAATCATTACCTGATGATACCCAGATCAAAGATCTATCTTAGAAAAGAACTTGGCACCTTGCAACTGATCAAATAGATCATCTATCCTTGGAAGAGGATACTTGTTCTTGATTGTCACAATATTTAACTACCTATAGTCAATGCACATCCAAAGGGAACCATCATTCTTCTGCACAAACAATACCGGTGCACCCCATGGGGATACACTAAGATGAATAAACCCCTTATCCAGAAGATCCTTAAGTTTCTTCTTGAGTTTCCTCAACTCATTTGGAGCCATTATATAAGGAAAACTAGATATTGGACAAGTGTGTAAAACCAAATAAATACAAAACTCTATTTCCTATCTGGAGGAACACCAGGAAGATTATCCAAAAAGGCATCGAGAAACTCATTTACTATTAGAACCAAATGAAAAGATGGACCTTATGAGTTATAATATTTTACCCAGACCAAGTGATAAAGAAAACCTTTAAAGATTAACATCTAAGCTCTAAGATAAGAAATAAACCTCTCCCTGGGAGCTAAGAAACCACCCTTCCACTCCATAATCGGTTCACCAGAGAACCTAAAGACAACCTTACGGGTCCAATAATCCAAGGATGCATAACAAGAGAGTAACTAATCCATACCCAGAATAATATCAAAACCCACCATATCAAGTTCAAACAAATCCACTAAAGTTTGCCTACAACCACCTCATACCACATACCCCCTATAGACTCTCTTAGCAATAACTAAGCCACCTACTGGGTAAAAATAGAAAAA
Source organism: Capsicum annuum (assembly GCF_002878395.1). Lineage (NCBI taxonomy): Eukaryota > Viridiplantae > Streptophyta > Magnoliopsida > Solanales > Solanaceae > Capsicum > Capsicum annuum. The sequence continues at coordinate 88,451,463 of NC_061111.1, forward strand.
AGGATCTGAAATAACCGTAATATTAAAACCAATACATACAATAATAAATAGGGTCACATAAAGAAAAGTGGACCACAAATCAAGCAGATAATACACATTATGAGAAAAGAGTTGTAACCTACTATTAACGACATTAGGCGATGCCTCAGATTCCTTTTTGGATGCCAAAGAATACAAGCTATTTTGGTCAACACTAGAACTAGGAGTAGCAACAAAATTAGAAGCGGCACCACTGGGTGCAGAAGTAGAAGATGAAGCAACTGGTACCCACTTTGCTCCCATAGAAACCTTATTATTTGGGTAATCCTTGAGCTAATGACCTTCTTAGAAATACATGACGAATATTTCCCTTCTTTCATCATAATAACCCCGATGAAGAAGACCACAGAAACAACAAGGAGGTCATAAAGAAAATGACTGACCCCCCCTCCCACCTGAGATTGCACACCTTGTGCCTAGAAATTATTGCCACACTAGTGACTCTTGTCACTCAACTGCTTTGGGTAAGGAACACTAGCAGTAGAGAAGGAACTAGAACTCCCCTACTTTTTTCTATCATTTATTGCTATTTCGACCACCCTGAGATGGAGCACCTCCTAGCTCAAAAAACCTGCTCCTCTTATGTAATACCCCATACTTTTTCTAGCTTAAATTTATTCCTAGAATGTTAAGAAATAGCTTCCAAAATGAAGAATATTTTTTTTGTGTGGAATTTTCTAGATTTAGACCTCCCATTATGTGGAAAATTAAATAACCCTTTCATCGATACTAAATTTGCCCAAATTCAATACTCGGTTGAGGAGTTAGAGCATTTTTAAGTTAATAGTGTATCACCTGGGCATTTGGCGCATCGCAGAGGTGGGTAAAATAATGATTGTCAAATTCCAATGGCCTTCTATGATATCCATGCACTTCAAATAAACCCAAATTCCTAATTGTCCCATTCTAGTAGATTGACACAATATTGGTGCATCGCGGAGGGCCAATTTCCCAGTTATTGATTTCTAGTAGCCCGATGCGATATTAGTACATCGCATCAACGGACAAAATGGCATTCTAAAAGGGCACCACGATGGTGGTGCATCACAGAGTCAACCCAGTTCCCAATTGTCCTATTTTCAGTGAGTCAACGTGATTGTGGCGCATCGCAGTGGCCAGCCAAATCAAAAAAATATTATGTTTTCCAATTTCACTTAGAAGGTTAAAAAGGGTATTTTGGTCAATTTCCAAGCTTCCAGTCTATAGAAAACACAAGATTTATCATATTCAAAGTACTTTGTGCTAATTATTCATCATTCTCTTCAAAATCAAAACCCTAGAGCTCTAAAACCTCTTCTCTAAGAAATAAAAATCCTCCATTGATTCTCATAGAAAGATTAAGATTGAGGATTCCCAAGGCAAGATAATTAAGAATTCATCTCCAAGAACTCAATTAGGAATCAGTAATTCAAGTTTCTTTATCTAATTATCTATGAAGGTATATTGGGTTTATGAACAAGGATCTTCTTCCATCCTTGTGCCCAAAATCAAGCTTTTACATTAAATATATATTATTTTGAATGATATTATATGAGTTTTGATTTAGGGTTCATACCCATTATTGCTATTTCCAAAGTTATAAGTTTCTGAGATGTTTTAAAGATGAATTGCATGTCTATTTTCATATTTTCATGCCAATATAGTAAATTATAGATTTTGAGATGAATTATCATTATTTTCCTTATCAAGCATGATTATTATGATGTTTTGACATGAATTTGATACATGGGTTATTAAGATCCAAGTTTATATGTTGAGATTTTGAGAAAGATAATGCTTTAAGCATCTTATGAGTTGATTATATCAAATTTAGAATAAAGTCTTGATCTTTTGATCCTCAAATTAGTTTTGGAATCCACTTTACAGATTTATTATAGATTACAGAAAGTCAAATAGCTTTATTTACATATTGATTCAGATAAATGCATAACTGGTTTCATAATAAATCCTTATGCTAGTTTTAAAGTGTATTTATAATGAGATGAGCATAGAAAATTAAAGAGAGTAGTATTTAGCACTGAGTTGGATATGATTCTAAGGTCTCATACCCTAAAACTATGTGCCACCATACATTTGAGATAAAAGGGCCCATAGTGGGCTGAGATAGTGATCACTTAAGCTGAGGTTATACTCCCTGGAAAGAGTATGACACCTCTCCCTGACATGAGGTTTCTTTCTTAAGAGGATGAGACATTGGAATCCATGTAGCTCGAATGGCTTAAGTCAGTTAGAAGAACCTCTCTTACAGATAAGCTTCAGATAAAGTATTTTCCCTTGCAAAATAATTTTTCCCTAATAGTAAAGCCTAACAGAATAGATTTACAGAATAGCTTTTAGAAAAACTAAGTGTAAAGGCTCACAAAGTTTACTTAGATTATGCTTTATAGAAAGATAATAGTGACAGACTTCAGCTTTTAGATTTCAGATTTCAGAAGTGAGTTCTTTCTATGCTTAGATAGTATGATTTACAAATAGAATATAAGTATAGCTTTCAGAACTAAATGTTACGACTCACTAGATTTATAAAGTATGATTTATTTTTTATGAATTCAGTATTTTAGATATTCTAGCTTATGTGAGTCATTTACATCTATCATGCATTATTTTATAAATTATGATGATGAGATGATGTTTTACTTATGTATTTCACCCTCATATACTTAGTACATCCCCAAAGTACTGATCCACATATATGTCTATGTACTATATTGTCTTATAATATAGGTTCAGGTGCTCAATATCAGCGGCGTGAGTAGTCCAAGCATCTCTATCTACATCCTACAATTGGTGAGTCCTCATAGTCCAGGGAGTTGTTCACTCAAATTTTGCAGTTTATCAGTTTACATAATTTAGTATTCTTTTCAGACAGTTTGAGTTAGTTGGGGGTTTGTCCCAGTAACTCTCTAGTATTAGTAGTAGAGGCTTGTCAGACTACTAGTTCTGATTCAGCTTATTCAGTATTGAGATTTCAGACATTATTTTAGATATTATATTATGATAGTTTTCTAAATTTAGAATGGTTCTTATGTCTATATTTTCTTTATTAAGAGATTCATATTTAGTAACGGGCAGATAGGGTTAGCTTAAGGCTACTCATAGTCTTGAGCATCGTATGATATCTCAGGACCAGGTTTTGGGTTGATATAAACTTAGTATCTGATCCTAAGGTTTTTAAGAGTCTTAGGGAGTCAGACAAGCTATGTTACGTAGGGTCTTGGTCATGGGTGTGAAGCGCATCACATTTATAAATAAGAGGCTATAGAATATTCTTAGGAAATCATCTTTATCTTTTATGATCCATTGTGCTTACAGTATCTATATATGCCTTTAACTCGTGCTCTTATGTAACAGTTATTGAATATGCCTCCTCGTAGAGCTAATACCCGCAGAAATGATAACCAGCCTCCCTAGCTCACAAATTCTTTGAATAAAATGTATCCCATGCTGAGTTTAGAGTTGCATTTTTGGCGTTAGCCTAAGGTGTGACTGCCAATATTTAGGAAAATTATAAGAATCAGGTTGCAGTCCCACATTGGCAGAATAGGGATTTAACAGCAACTAGAATTAGAGACTTTATGAGAATGAATCCTCCAGAGTTCTTTGGGTCAAAAGGCAGGTGAATACCCTCAACTTTATTTAGATGAGGTAAAGAAAATCACCCATATTATATATATTTTTTAGGAGAAGAGTGTAGAGCTAGCATCTTATAAATTAAACAATATAGCGTATGATTGGGTAGTGATGTCGAAGAATGGTAGAGGTGAGAATATTGTTCCAATGAGTTGGCAGGTATTTTAGGATGCTTTTCTTGATAGGTTCTTCCCACATAAGATGAGAAAAGCTAAGATGGAAGATTTTATGAATTTGAGATAGGGCTTGATGACTGTAGAGGAGTACTGCCTTAAGTTCAATTAGTTGTCTAAGTATTCCCCTAATGTGATGGCTGATCCTAGGGCAAGTATGAGTAAGTTTGTTACTGGAGTGTCTAGATTGGTATTCAAGGAGTGTAGGACTACCATGCTCATTGAAGACATAAACCTTGCAAGACTGATGATGTATGCTCAGCAGATTCAGGTAGAGAAGTTGAAGGAGAGATATAGAAATAGTAAGAGGGCTAGAACAGGACAGTTTATGTATGGCCAAAATAGGTCTCAATAAGAAAATCATTTTTAGTTTCAAAATCGTTCATCTATGCCAGCACCTTCTTCAGCTAGTGATCCTGCTCCCAGAGGTAGACAAAAATAGTGGGGTAAGTCTTCTATGTCTAGATCTTAGAATAGTATAAGTGGAAGACCTTGTTATCCTCTTTATCCTAAGTGTGGTAGAAATTACCCCGGTGAGTGTTTGGCTGGACAAAAGAGTTGTTTTTGTTGCGGTAAATTAGGTCATAGAATTAAAGAGTGCCTGTATGCTAAGAAAGGAAATAGAGATGACCGTCCCCAGACTCAGACTACCAGTGTAACAGCTCCTATAGGTTGTCCAGTCCCTCCTTAGAGTGCATCATCCAGTATCGATGGCGGTCAGCACCAGAATTAGTTTTATGCTTTACTATCCCATTAGGAGTTGAAAGATTCACTAGATATTGTTACGGGTATGCTTCATGTCTTTCATTTTGAGGTTTATGTGTTGTTAGAAACTGGGTTAAATTTCTCTTATGTGACCCCATTTATTGCAGTAAATTTTGAATAAGTTTTGAAAAGATTCCTGAGTCTTTCTTGGTGTCTACCAATGTGGGTGAGTCAGTTGTTGCTAAACAGATCTATAGAAAGTGTCCTGTCACTTTCCTTTATAAAGTCATGTTAGCTGACCAAATAGATTAAGATATAGTGGACTTTGATCCTATTCTTGGTATGGATTGGATCCATTCTTATTATGCGCCTATAGATTGTCGCACCTGAGTGGTGAAGTTTTAGTTTCCTGATGAGCCAGTCTTTGAGTGGTCAGATAATTCAGTTTCTCCAAAGAGTCATTTCATATCTTATCTTAAATCATGAAAGTTGATCTCCAAAGGATGCATCTATCATCTTGTTTGAGTCAAAGACACTAAGTTTAAGACTCCAATAGTTCAGTCAGTCAGTATAGTTAATAAGTTTCCATATATTTTTCTCAAAGATTTGCTAGGGGTACCTCCAGATAGGGAAATAGAATTTGATATTGACCTTCTTCCAGCTACTCAACCTATTTTTATACCTCCATATCATATATCTCCTGCCGATCTTAAAGAGTTGAAAAATCAACTAAAGATCTTTTAGACAAAGTTTTTATATGGCCTAGTATTTCTCCATGGGATGCTCCTATCATATTCATGCGAAAGAAAGATGGTTCTTCGCGTATGTGCATTGACTATTGTTAGTTTAATAAAGTTATAGTCAAAAACAAATACCCTCTTCCTAAAATTGATGGCTTATTTGATCAACTCCAAGGTGCCAGTTATTTCTCAAAGATTGACCTTAGATCCGGCTATCATCAGCTTAAAGTAAGGGAATATAATATTCAAAAGACATCCTTCAAAACCCGTTATGGTCATTTTGAGTTTCTAATCATGTCCTTTGGACTAACAAATGCCCCAACAGCTTTCATGTACTTGATGAACAGAGTGTTCAAATAGTATTTGGACATGTTTGTTATAGTCTTTATCGATGATATTATTGTCTACTCTTGTAGTAAGGATGATCATGCAAACCGTCTTAGAATTGTGTTTCAAACTCTTAGAGACCACCAGTTGTTTGCCAAATTTAGGAAGTGTGAATTTTGGCTAAGGTTAGTAGCTTTCCTTGGTCATATGATTTCCAGTGAAGGTAGTAGAGTTGATCCCAAAAGACAGAAGCCATAAGGAATTATCTTAGAACCATTTACCCATCAAATATTAGGATTTTCTTAGGTCTAGCTGGTTATTACAGATGTTTTGTTGAGGGTTTCTTATCTATTACATCTCCTATGTCTAGACTAACCCAAAAGAAAGTTAAGTTTCAGTGGTTAGATTCCTACGAGAAGAGTTTTCAGGAGTTGAAGACTCGACTCACGTCAGCCTCAATTTTAGCATTACCTGATGGCGCAGATAGTTTTGTGGTTTATTGTGATGTCTCCAGAGTTGGTTTGGGTTGTGTTTTCATGCAGAAAGATAAGGTCATATCCTATGCCTCTAGACAGCTTAAGCCCCATGAAAAGAATTTCCCGACCCATGATCTTGAGTTAGTTGTTGTTGTGTTTGCTTTGGAAATCTAGAGACATTATTTGTATGGAGTTCATGTTGATGTGTTCATGGATCACAAAAGCTTGCAGTATGTGTTTACTAAGAGGGAGTTGAATCTTCATCAAGAAGATGATTAGAATTGTTGAAGGATTATGATAAGAGTATATTGTATCATCCGAGCAAGGCCAATGTAGTTGTAGACGCCTTTAGTAGATTGTCTATGGGCAGTATTACTCATATAGAGAAAGAAAAAGAGTTAGTTTGAGAAGTGCATCGATTAGCTAGATTGGCTTTTAGGTTGGTTGACTCAGCTGAAGGGAATGTTTGGGTTCAAAGTAGTTTCGAATCTTCCCTAGTTTCAAAAGTGAAAGAAAAGAAAAATAAGGATCCTAGTTTGGTCAAACTGAATGAATCAGTTAAAGACCAAAAGGTAGAGGTTTTCTTCCATGGAGGATGGTGTTGAGATACCAGAATAGATTATGTGAGCCTTGTGTTAATGATTTGAGATAGCGGATTATGGCAGAAGTGCATGGTGCGCATTATTCTATCCATCCTGGAGCCACATGATATACCACGACTTGTGGGAAACCTATTGGTGGATGGTATAAAAAGAAATATAGCAGATTTTATCGTCAAGTGTGCAACTTGCCAATGGGTTAAGGTTGAGCACCAAAGATCTGGTAGTGCGTTGCAAGAGTTTTCCATCCTCACTTAGAAGTGGAAAGAGGTGAATGTGGATTTTGTGATTGGTTTACCCCATTGTAGACAGATTAATTAAGTCAATGCATTTATTTCCAGTTCACACATCTTACATGGATGAAGATTATGCTAAGTTGTATATCAGAGAGATAGTCAGATTGCATGGAGTTCCTTGTAGACAGAAGGGTCTTGGTACCCAAGTTCATCTTAGTTTAGCATTTCATCCATAGACAAATGTCAGGCAGAGAGGACCAATTAGACTTTGGAGGATATATTGAGGGCATGTGTTCTTGATTTCAAAGGTGGTTGGGATGATCATTTGTCATTAATTGACTTCGCTTATAATAATAGTTATCCTACTAGTATTCAGATGGCTCTATTTGAGGATCTTTATGGGCAGAGATGTAGATCACCAGTTGGTTGGTTTGAAGTGGGTGAGGTTGCCTTGATTGTGCCAGACATGGTATTTGAGGCCATGGAGAATGTTCAATTGATTAGAGAGAGATTGAAAATATCCTAGAGTCATCTAAAATCTTATGCCAATGTGAGAGGAAAAGATCTTGAGTTTGAGGTTGATGATCTTGTGTATTTAAGAGTTTCACCCATGAAATGGGTCAAGAGATTTGGCAAGAAGGGGAAGCTTAGTCCTTGTTATGTTGGTCCCTTCCGAATTTTGAGACATGTTGGGAAGTTAGGGTATGAGCTTGAGCTACCCGCAGATTTATCCTCAGTCCATCCAGTATTGCATATGTCCTTGTTAAAGATGTGCATGGATGATTCAGTCGTTATAGTTCATCTTGAAAGTAAAGATATTTAGAATAGCCTTTCTTACGATGAAGTCCCAGTAGAGATTGTTGATCATCAGATTTGTAGACTAAGGAAAAAAAGAGTTCCCTTGGTCAAGGTTCTATGGTGAAATTAGTACATTGAGGGCGCTACTTGGGAAGCAGAAGAAGACATGCGTACAAAGTATCCTCATCTCTTCTCCATGAACTCAGTTTTAGCCGAAGGTAATATTTTTCCTTCATTCAGTTCTTTTCCAGTTTCAGATTTAGCTATATATAGTTATCTTCATGAGAATTCATGCACTCTCTGATCAGTTTAGTAGCTCATTTTAAATTAAGATTCAGTTATTCAGTTTATTAAAGTTGTGTATGAAATCCTATAACCTCAGATTCCTTAATATTTTCAGCTTATCTAGCCATATTCAAGGACGAATATTCCCAAGGGGGAGATATTGTAACACCCTACACTTTTCCTAGCTTAAATCCATTCCTAAAATATTAAGAAATAGCTTCCAAAATGAAGAATATTAATTTCGTGTGGAATTTTCTAGATTTAGACCTCCCGTTGTGTGGAAAATTGAATAAGCTTTCCATCGATACTAAATTCGCCCAAATCCAATACTCGATTGATAAGTTAGAGCATTTTTAAGTTGATAGTGTGCCACCTGGGCAATTGGAACATCGCGGCGATGGGTAAAATGATGATTGTCAAATTCCAGTGATCCTCCATAATAGCCATGCGTCGCGGATAAGCCCGAATTCCCAATCCCATTTTAGTAAACCAACGTGATATTGGCGCATCACGGACAGGGCCAATTTACCAGTTATTGATTTCCAGTAGCCCGATGCTATATTGGCTCATCACGCTATTTGTCAAAATAGTATTCCAAAGGGGCACCGCAATGGTGGCACATCACGGAGTCAGCCCAATTCCCAATTGGCCTATTTCTAGTAATCCACCACGATTGTGGTGCATCGCAATGACCAGTCAAATTGGTAAAATATTACATTTTCCAGTTCCACTTAAGATTTTAAAAAGGGTATTTTAGTCAATTCCCAAGCCTCCAATCCATCCAAAACACAAGATTTATCATATTTAAATCCTTTTGTGCTCATTATTCATCATTATCTTCAAAAGTGAAACCCTAGAGCTCTAAAACCTCTTGTCCAAAAAATCAAAATCCTCCATTCATTCTCCAAGAAAGCTTAAGATTGAGGATTCCCAAGGCAAGATAATCAAGAATCCATCTCCAAGAACTCAATTAGGAATCAATAATTTAAGTTTCTTCATCTAATCATCTATCAAGGTATGTGGGATTTATGAACAAGGATCTTCTTCCATCCTTGTGCCCAAAACCAAGCTTTTACATTAAATTCATATGATTTTGAATGATATTACATGAGTTTTGATTTAGGGTTCATACCCATTATTTCTATTTACAAAGTTATGAGTTTCTGAGATATTTTGAAGATGAATTGCATGTCAATTTTCATATTTTCATGCCTATTATAGTAAATTACAGATTTTGAGATGAAATATCATTGTTTTCATTATAAAGCATGATTATTATGATGTTTTGACATGATTTTGATACATGGGTTATTGAGCCCCAAGTTTATATGTTGAGATTTTGAGAAAGATGATGCTTTAAGCATCTTATGAGCTGATTATATCATATTTACAATAAAGTTTTGATCTTTTGTTCCTCAGATAAGTTTTGGAATCAACTTTACAAATTAATTACAGATTATAGAAAGCAAAATAGCTTCACTTACATATTGATTCATATAAATGCATAACTAGTTTTAAAATAAACCCTTATGCTAGTTTTAAAGTGGATTTCCAATGAGATGAGCATATAAAATTAAAAAGAGTAGTATTTAGCATTGAGTTGGGTATGATTCAAAGGTCTCATACCTCAAAACTACGTGCCACCATAGATTTGAGATAAAAGAGCTCGTAGTGGGCTGAGATAATGATCACTTAAGATGAGGTTATACTCCCTGGCAAGAGTATGACATCTCTCCCCAACATGAGGTTTCTTTCTTAGAAGGACGAGATGTTGGACTCTATGTAGCTCGCATAGTTTATGTCGGTTAGAAGAACCTCCCTTATAGATAAGATTCAGATAAAGTATTTTCCCTAGCAAAACAGTTTTTCCCTAATATTAAAGTTTTGCAGAAAAGCTTTTAGAAAAACTAAGTGTAAAGTCTCACAAAGTTTACTCAGATTATACTTTATAGAAAGATAATAATGACAGACTTCAGCTTTTAGATTTCAGATTTCAAAAGTGAGCTCTTCCTATGCTTAGATAGAACGATTTACAAATAGAATATAAGTATAGCTTTCAGCGCTAAATGTTATGACTCACTAGATTTATAAAGTATGATTGATTTATTTTTTATGATTTCTGTATTTTAGATATTCTAGCTTATGTGAGTCATTTACATTTATCATACATTTTTTTATAAATTATGATGATGAGATGATGTTTTACTTATGTATTTCACCCCCATATACTCAGTACATCTTCAAAGTACTGATCCACATATATTTCTATGTGCTATATTGTCTCATAATGTAGGTTTAGGATCTCAGTATCAGTAGCGTGTGTAGTCTGATCATCTTTATCTACATCATACAATTGGTGAGTCTTTATAGTTTGAGGACTTGTTCACTCAGATTTTGCAACTTATCAATTCACATGATTTAGTATTCTTTTCAGATACTTCGAGTTAGCTGGGGTTTGTCCCACTGACTCTCTAGTATTAGTAGTAGAGGCTTATTAGACTACTAGTTTTGATTCAGATTATTTAGTACTGAGATTTTATACATTATTTCGGATATCATTTTCATACAGTTTTTCTCATTTATAATTGCTCTTATGTCAATAATTCCTTTATTATGAGATTCAGATTTAGTAATAGGCAGACAGGGTTAGTTTAAGGCTACTCGTAGTCCTGAGCATCGTGTGATGTCTCAGGACCAGGTTTTGGGGCATAACGTCTTACCCTGCCGATCTCCGAACTCCTCTTGTGTCATCTTCTCATCCTCTACCTACTACATATGAATAGTCAACCTAGAAATATCCATATCCTTAATCAGCAAAAAAGTCTTGCTTTCCAAGATAAAATCCTGATTCAACCTAGAAGAAACTTTCCCATCCTCACTCTCATGTCATCCACCAAATTAGGAACATACCTTGACAGCTGGTGAAACTTCAAGGCATATTCCTTGGTAGGAATTCCCTCTTGCGTAAGATTAACAAACTCCTTCATCTTTGCTTCCCTTAGATCTGGGAAAGAAATAATACAAAAAAATCAACAGAAAAAGTATCCCATAAGGATGACTCTTCCACATCACCTCTATCCTTGTCCTACTCTTTTTACCATTGGTACGCAACATCCTGAAGTTGATAAGCTACAAATTTACACCTTCCACATTAGTAGCCTACATCATCCTGAAGATTTTCTCCATTTTTTCAAGAAACCCTAAGGACTCTCCTCTATCTTCACACTAGTAAAATTAGAAGGATTTAGTTTCACAAACTGATCAATCCTTATAGCCTCAATAGACAACCCATCATATGTATCCTACTCAGGCTGAGCAGCAACCAATTTAGAAATAGTATGAATAGATTGGAAAAAATTTTCATTAGTCACCCCACCCTAAGAAAAGACTATTAGAAACTAGAGGAATTCTAGAACTATCCGGGATACGACCCTGAGATCGAAGACGAACTCCATACATAGGACGTACCCCATAAACATTGTCCCCAAATAGGACTGAAGAGTTTCCTTATTTCCAGATAGTCGAGGTATGATCTAAAAATTAAACAACCAAGGATAAGAGAAGAATTTCATGACTTAGACTCTGATCTTGAAAATAGAATACCAAGAAAGTGAAACATTCCTAAATGCATTGTAGCCTCTCTCTTATGAGTGTGGCACCCTACACACCCCTAAAAGAGACTCTACTTGACACGGCTTTGTGGACTCTCAATTGAACATGAACCTAAAGCTATGATACTAACTTGACACGACCCGATTAGAGGCCCTATCGTAATGGGCACCCCAAGTCTAACCAGGATCGGGGACCAACCCCTGTAACCTACCCAACCACCATTAGAATTCCTTGAGTCGTCTGAGTACCGAACATATATCAAGATAACATAATTGGACAAGGATTGACTTTGGGATAGGTCTATTCCTAGACTGTAAGTCCCCGCAAAATCCTAAGCTTAATTCAGTCCTTTAAAGCTTGTTAAGGGGTCCCACACTTAGAAAATTTTAGCAAAGTATTCATACTTATAGTTATTTTAACCTTCATAGGTGGTAATATTATTTTGTGACCCTTACAACCATTAAATGTCAATCTTTATCTTGTTTCATGATTAGGAATGTCAGTAGGTGTTCTCAAACGAGTTTCAGAATTTTCAAACTTCATTTGAAGCATTTTTTGGAGTCCAAACCAGTGTATCAATATGATCTCGACGCACTGCATCGCCTATCACATCAATGAATATTTTCCCCAGCTCTCAGTCTAATTTCCAGTGAACCAATGCAGACTCGACGCAGCGCTCAGCCATAGAGTAGATCCCTATGCATCGCTACGCTAATTTTTAGTCATTAAAAATCCATATACTTATGGGTATTTGGGTCATTTTCCCATGTCTATCAGCCCCTAAAACACGATATTTAGCCACTTTAGAGATAAAATCCATTCACTATTCTCAAAATTGCTCAAGAACAAAATCCTAGGGCTTCTAATTCAAGGTTCAAGATTCAAGAACTCACCATCAACCTTAGTCAATTCAAGTACCAAGGTATGTATAGTGTTCATCCAAGTTTTCCTTTCACCCTTGGATTCCAAGAAACTCTTTTAAGCTTCATGTTGATTGATTTCATGATTCCCATGATTGGATTTAAGTGCATTCATGATTATAATGTTAATTGGGTTTCTAATCCATGGTTTATTACAAGTTTCATGTGGAATTGATTATCATATGTGTAGTATCATGTGAATATATGTTGAAACCATTGAAGTTGTGAATTTGTGAATTTATGTTATGATGCTTACATATTTTAGTATTAGGTGTATAGTTGTGCTCCCCAAGTGTTTGTTAAAAAGCTCATGTGAATTAAATGGGAAAAATCATGAAATGTTAGTATATGTGTAAACTTGTGCCTTACAAGTGTTTGATAAAATATCTCTATGGATTAGTTATGAACCAGTGCATAGTGTTATGTTTTTCAAGTTTAATCTATGCTTTACTTTTCATGCTATCGAGTCCTGGGGGTATTCAATACCCAAAACTTTAGCTGTTCACCTAGAGCTACAGTAGTTACAAAATAATTTTGGTAGTGTTATGAATAGTAGTGCTAAGTAATCAGTCACAGTCTCAGTTCAGTATTCAATTCAGAACTCAGTAAACTCAGTCAGTTAACCAAATTCTGTAGTACTTCATCAGTTAGCGGAACCCAGTGAACTCAGTTCAGTTCAATTAGATAGTCCGATCAGTAACCATTCAGTCAAGCCTAGTATGGACTAGAAATTAATTTAGTATCTATTCAGTTGGGAGTAGGATTCAACACCGAGTGAACCTAGGGATGGGGGTATTCCTGCCAGCATAGGGTTTGACCCTTAGTAGCAATCCCTGCATTATAGAATTATGTAAACAGTGTAGGTTGAGATATATTCCTACCAAACTAGGGTTGGTACATCTCATATAAGTTTTCCTGCTAGCGAGGGTTGACAAAAGAGCTTCCTACCAGAGAGGGTTAACTCATAGCTTGTCTTTACCCATGGCACGATACTGATACCCTTCTAAATGTGGTTATAGGTTAGGCCCCAATCCATTCAGAAAGAGGCATATCGGTTAGATGATTACCTCCCACAATTTTAGTTTCAATTTCAGTCTCAGTATAGAACTTAGTTCAGTTATACTAAATCAGGACTGTCAGCTATAGTCACCCAAATCTGTATTAAACTCAGCTCAGCTCTATAGAATCAAGATTGTCAGAAATAGTCACCTAGTTATCAATTAGGACTGTCAGAAATGGTCACTCAATTATCAGTATTACAGTATCAGAAAACTCAGATATCTGTTAATCTGTATTCAGAACCCAGTAATCTATGTTAACATGATCTCAGTTACAGTTTATGTACTCATGCATATTATCTCATTTAGTTATGTTCATGTTACTCAGTTTGTTATTTTTTATGTGCATGAACCCATGCATATCAGCCTACCTCACTTAGCATACCAGTACATTCAAAGTACTGACACATACCTTTATTTTGCACTATGGTGTCTTATATTATAGGTTCAGATGCATTATTTCCTGACCGTACTTAGCAGCCCAGCCTATCAGCAACAGACTTGGTGGTGAGTCCTCATAGTTTGAGGATAGAGTATTATTTTATTATTTCAGTGTAGTTTTCAGTAGTTGAAGTTAGTTAGGGGCTTGTCCCATCAACTCCATAATTCAGATAGTTAGAGGCCGACATGAGTTTCAGTATTTAGTTATTAGTATTTAGTATTGGTATTCAGTTATGAAGATTATTATGTTTACAACCTCACTTTAGCATTTATTTCAGAGAGGTTACTATTATAGTATTATTATTATACAATGCTCATAGTAGGTACTAGTCATAGGTTAGTGGGTGGTCCTTCAGGATCTTTAGCATAGTGTAGCATCTAGGGTACAAACTCGGGGCGTTACACACTTAGTATCAGAGCCTAAGGTTCAACAGAGACCTAGAAAGTCTAAAAGCCACATCTAGTAGAGTCTTATACATGGGTGTGTAGCACGCCACACTTATGGACAGGAGGCTACAATATGTTTTAGGAAAATATTCCCTTCTTGCAGTATTTTTGTCATGCGAGTGAGAATAATCTCAAATTAAACTCTCAGTATAATCCTTTTCTCCCTTCTGTTTATAGAACTTGCCTCTAAAAAAGAACGGAAGAAAAATAGGAAATCATCCAGCACCTTAGCCAGTCTAGCCAAATCCTCTGGACAAGCATGTCTCCCATGCGAAATTCAGAGCAGCTTTCACCATCCTAGCTCATTACATGGCAGCCCAGAATGAGCACCCAGCTGTTTTTCCAGCCAATCCAATGGCCAATACTACTGCATCCAGATTCAAGACTTTACGAATGAACCCTTCCTTTTTTACCGGGTCAAAGTCAGATGAGGACCCACAGGAATTTCATGATCAGGTGCAGAAGGTTACATATATTATAGGGGAGACTTCTAGTGAGAGTGCTAAGTTGGCCGCATATCAATTACAGGATATGGCTTACCCCAAGTTCAAATAGTGGAAAGCAGAGAAGGCTACAGATTTAGGGCCCATAGAATGGGTTAAATTTTCTATTGCTTTTCTAGATAGGTTCTTTCCGCTAGAGTTGAGGGAAGCAAAGGTTTTACAGTTTATTAATCTGAAGCAGGGCAACATGACAGTACAAGAGTATTCTCCCAAGTTTACTCAGTTTGCTAGGTATGCCCCTCATGTGGTTGCGAATAGAAGATCTAAGATGAGTAAGTTTGCTTTAGATATAGAAAGCCAGGCCACAGGGTCAGACAATATATTCAGGTAGGTTTACAGAGTCTGTATAATTGTCCCCTAGCTCAGTCCAATTGCCCAAAACAATAGGGTGCCAATTCTAGTGCCACCAGTGGACAACGCCCAAACAGACTCTATGCACTTCAGTCCTGATAGGATTAAGAAAGTTCTCCTGATGTGGTCACTGGTACGTTACAAGTTTATCATTTGCATGTTTATGCTTTCCTAGATACAGGGGCTTATTTGTCCTTTGTAACTCCTTACATAGATGCTGACTTCAAAGTCAGTCCTGAAATCTTAGTAGAGCCTTTCTCAGTCTCTACCCCAGTGGATAAATCTATCATAACCCGATGGGTATACAGGAACTGTCCGATCATGGTATCTCAGAAAGTCACTTCAACAGACTTAGTAGAATTAGAGATGACAGACATTGATATTATTGTTAGAATGGATTGGCTTCATTCATGCTATGCCTCAGTTGACTACAGAAATAGAATTACCCAATTTTAGTTTCCAAATGAATTTTTCCTAGAATGAAGGGGTAGTACCTCAGCACTTAGGGGTTAGCTTATTTCTTACCTAAGGGTGAGAAAAATGATATCTATAGGATATGTCTATCATCTTGTTCAAGTCAAGAATTCTAGTTCTGATACTCCCAGTCTTGAGTCAGTTCCAGTAGCATATGAATTCCGAGAGGTGTTTCCCAAAGATCTACCCAGAGTTCCTCCAAGAGGGGAATTGACTTCATAATAGACCTTCTTCCAGATACTCAGCCCATATCTATTTTTCCATACAGAAAAACTCCAGAAAAACTCAAAGAATTAAAAGAACAGTTGAAGGATCTCCTAGATAAGGGATTCATAAGACCCAACGTATCCCCATAGGGTGCACCAGTTCTATTCGTACATAAGAAAGACAGCTTTCTTAGAATGTGTATAGAATACCGTCAATTGAATAAAATCACGATCAAGAACAAGTATCCACTTCCTATAATCGATGACTTATTTGACCAACTTCAGGGTGCCAGTTACTTTTCTAAGATAGACCTCAGATCAGGCTATCATCAGCTCAGTGTCAGAGAATATGACATTCCAAAAATAACTTTCACAACTCGGTATGGTCACTTCAAATTCGAAATTATGTCATTTGGTCTTACCAATGCCCAGTAGCTTTCATAGACTTGATGAACTGTGTGTTCAAGCAGTACTTGGACATGTTCGTCATAGTTTTCATTAATGACATTTTTGTCTAATCCTATAGTGAACATGATCATGCAGACAATCTCAGAATAGTGTTACTGACTCTCAGAAACCATATAATACCCTTAAATTTTTCTAGCTTAATTTCGTTCCTAAAATGTTAAGAGATGGCTTCCAAAATAAATACTATTTAATTCATATAGAATTTTCCTGATTTCTACTTTTCATTGTGTGGGAAATTGAATAATCTTTCCATCGACACTAAATTTGCCTAAACCGACACTCGGTAAAGAAGTTAGGTCATTTTTAGTAAGCAGTATACCAACTGGATAGTTGTCACATCACGATGAAGGATAAATCTACATTCGTCAATTTTTAGTAGCTCATCATGATTCCACCATATCGCGGTGAGAATAGAAATGAGAAGGCCACCACATCATGGTAGAGCCCAAATTGACGTTTGTCGAATCCAATGGGTCATCGCGATTGCACCACATTACGGTAAACCTCAAAACAGTAATTGTCAATGTCCAGTAAGTCATCATGATTCCACTATATCATGGTGGGTATCACGATAACACACTCACCGCATCATGGTGAAGTATTAAATGGAATTCTAGTTATAGATTTTAAATCCCAAAGGCAGTTTAGTCTTTTGCCTACTCCCCCAAATCATGAAAACAAATGATTAAAGGTATTATTGAGCAAAATATGCTCATTCTTCATCAATTTCTCTAAAGTAAAAACCCTAAGCTTCAATATCCAACTTTAAGAATCCCCCAAAAGTTCATCATTTTTCTTCCAAACTAGTTCAAATTTCAAGATTTCCAAGTCAAAAGCTCCAAGAATCAACCTTCAAGGGCACAAATAAGACGTCAAAACCAAACTTCTTCATCTAGTTCATCATCTAAGGTATGTGGGGTTTGACCAAGTATATATCATATGTCCTTGTGCCCAAAAAGCTTAATTTTTATTAAAGATTACATGATTTTCAAGTTAGGGTTTACACTCAAACCTTCTCATTTTAAGTTTAAGAATTTACAAGTGATTTGAATATTGAAGTGCATGTTATCTCATTTAATTATACTTTGACTTGAAGATTTCTATTATGAATTGCACTTCCCTGTTGTGAATTGATATTGTCAAATGAATTTCAAGATTATTGTTGGGAATAAAGCTTTATTAGAAAATTCTAAACATTTAAGTACATATGCTTTAAAACCCAAGTATGAGTTTTGACATTTCAAGAAAAGTATATTATTAGCATGCTTTGACAAATAATTATTCATATTTCTAAAGAAATATTGATCTTTTGATCCTAAGCTAAGATAGAAATCCACATTATTCATACAGTTTATGATTTAAAACAAACAGAAGCATAATTGGTTTTAATTATAAACCCTTATCTATTTTAAGGCGGATTTCCTAAAAGTTTTGAGCAACAAGTATGGGAGTAGTATTTAGCATCGAGTCAGGTATGATTCCAAGGTCTTATGCCCTAGAACTACGTACCGCCATAGGTTTCTAATTTTCCCATAGTGGGATAAGATAGTGATCATTTAAGTTAAGGTTTATTCCGATGGCAAGGGTAGAATAGCTCTCCCTAACGTGGGCAAGACGTTGGACTCCTTGACACCTCACATGATTTATGTCAGTTAGAAGAAACTTCCTAAGTCCCAAATTTCTAAATTTCAAAGCTCCCAAAGTCTGTAAATTTCAAAGGTAAAGAATGATAGAAAAGCTTTTATAAGACTAAGTGTAAAGGCTCACATAGTTTACTCAGATTATGCTTTATGAAAATATATTAGTTATAGTTTTCAGTTTTCTGATTTCAGATTCAAATGTGAGTTCTTTATACACTTAACTAGCATGATTTAAAAAGAAAGTATAAGTATAGCCTTTAGAACTAAATGTTATGACTTACTAGAGTTACAAAGCTTGATTTGACACACATGATTTTGGATCTCAGTATTTTGAACAATCCAGCTTATGTCTTTATAAGGAATGATGATGTTTTCTTATGCCTTACACCCCCATATACTCAGTACATCCTCAAAGTACTCATTCACATATATGTCGATGTTCTACAATGTCTTATAATGTAGGTTCAGGTGCTCAGTATTAGCAGCGTGAATAATTTGAGCATCTCTATCTACACTCCCACAGTTGGTGTGTCCTCATGATTCTAGGGACTACTTCTTTGTATTTCCAGCTTTCATAGTACTTGATTTATCATTTTCAGTTTTGTTTGAGTCAGTTGGGGGTCTGTCCCAATGAAACTCTAGTTCTTTTGAAGTAGAGGCTCGTTGGACTACTAGTTGATTTTCAGACTTTCAGTATTTGTTATTCAAATAGTATTTTTAGTTTATTTTCCAGCTTAGTTTTGGTATAATACAATATTATTGCATGACTAGTTTATATTAAAGTAAGATCCAAACCTAGTAGCAGGATTAAAGGGTTAGATTGGGGCTACTCATATCCTTGATCATCGTGTGACATCTCGGGATTAGATTTCGGAGTGTTACTATAATCCCCATACTTCTACCTAGCATAAAATCATCTCAAAAATGTTAAGGACTTGTTTCAAAGATTAATCCACTTTTATACATATGGTATTTTCAATATTTTAACTTTTTATCATGTGAAAAATTGAATAAGCTTTCCATCAATACTAAATTTGCGAACATCCGAGACCCAAGCGAAGAGTTAGAGCCATTTTAGTAAGACAGTGTGCCACCTATGCTATCAACGCATCGCGGAGCCAGCCAAAATAGAAATCGTCAAAATTCAGTGAGCCTCCACAATTATGGCACATCACGCCAAGGCTCAAATTTAGAGTTTTCAAATTCCATTGACATGGCGCAATAGCACCGCATCGTGCTAGGGGTCCAGGTTAGGAAATTTTCACAAAATTAAAATACGCATCCAGGGATTAAAATGGTCAATTTCTCACCCCCTATATATACCCAATAACACGTGATTCAGCCATAATTAACCCAAAATATATTGTTTCTCTCAAGAACAAGCTAGGTTTTAAATTGGGGATTCAAATCCAAGACTTAAATTCAAGAATCTCTCCGTCAATCTTCATAGAATCAAGAACTAAGGTATGCATAGTGTTCATTCATGGATTCCTTTCATCCATGAAGCCCAATAATCAAGTTTTAAATCTTGTATTGTGAATACTTTTTTGTGGGTTGATTATGTTCATGTGATTGTGGTGGTATGATTCCCAAGTTTGAATCTTTATCTGTTGTTCATGAACCTATGCTAGTACGTGGTCTAAAAGATGTGAAATTGAGTTGAAATATGGAGTTTTTTTGTATTAATTTGATGATCATGCCTATTCCCTAAGTCATACATCCTAGGTGTTTGATAAAATGCCTAAGAGAATAAAAATTATACATTAAAGCTTAATTGTGACCCAAGTGATAAGTGTATGCTTTACCCTATGACTAAGAATGACTTCCATGATATTGTGTGCATTATGAATGGTTTAGGAAATGTCTATGACATTAGGTTGATGAATGTATGACATGTTTATATGCAATTCCATTCATGTACAAAACTATGATAACCATGTGCTTCATGAAATCCCCAAATTAATGTATTATGAATTATTGATATTGGGCATATGTTCAAGAAGAGTCATGTCCTATCAGTTTTATGCTATCGATTCTTAGGGGTACTTGTACCCGATAATTTAGCTGTGTGCCTAGAGCCAGTGTCATGTTTTCAAGATACTCTCAGTCAAGCCATGATCCTTAGAATTTAGTCAATCTCATGACTCAGGAAAACTCAGTAAATTCAGTATCAGTCTAGTCCTACTCAGTAATCTCAGTGACCTTAGTAGTCTCAGTAACATTTGTACTTAGTAATCTCAGTAACCTCAGTATTCCCAAAAATCTCAATAACTTCAGTACTCTTCATCAATCCTCAGATCTTAGTAGCATTCTATCAGTCAACGGAACTCAGTGAACTCAGTTTAGCTTCTCTAAACTATACCATTAGTATCAGTTCATTTCAGTTAATCAGTTCAGTGGCTATTCAGTTGGGAGTAGGATTCAGCATCGAGTGAACCCAGGGATGAGGACACACACTGTCAACCAGCAAAGGGTGTGATCCTTGGTAGCAATGCCTATATTCCAGAACTATATAGCCAGCATAGGTTGCGATTTACCCTACGCATTTAGAGATTTATATATTTCATTTAAGTTTCCTACTAGGAGGGGTTGACGGAAGAGCTCCCTATCAGAAAGGGTATACTCACAGCTTGTTTTTACCCATGGCATGGTACTGATACCCTTCCAGCTGGGGTTACAGGTTGGACCCCACCAGTTCAATTTTGAGGCATGTTAGTTAGATGGTTACCTCCCACAGTCTCAATTTCATATCCAATTTCAGTAATAGAACTCAGTTCAGTTCTACAAAAATCTAGGACTGTTAGATACAGTCAAATTAGTACAGTGTGGAACCCAGCTAGTTCCATCACTATCAGGACTATCAGTTATAGTCACTTATGTTATTAGTATTCAAACTCAATAATCATGTTATCATGAACTCAGTTAATAGTGTATTAATTATATGAAATCCATGTTATCAGTATTCAGTTTTAGGACTGTTAGATATAGTTAATCAGACCCGTTCTTCATAATCAGAACTATCAGAAAAAGTCATCCATTTATCAGTAATATGACATTAATTCCTCAGTACTCAATAGACTCAGTCATTCAGTATCCTAGTAACAGTACTCAGATATCAATAAATCCACGTTATCAAAATTCATGAGTTAGTGTTAGCACGATCTCTCAGTTATAGTTACGTATTTATGCATGTATTCTTACATTCATGTTATACAGTCAGTTATTATTGCTCATGCATATGAACCCTTGTATTTTGTCTACCTTACTTTCATTGATGCATTTGCGCTATGGTGTTTAATACCATAGGTTTAGAAATACGAGCTCTTAAGCATCCTTAGTATATCAAACGTTCAGTGGCCAGACTAGCAGTGAGTCCTTATCATTCGAGGATAGCATGATTATTTTATTACTTTATTATTTCAATAGTTCAGATTTAGATGGGGACATATCCCATCAACTCTATAGTATGTCAGAAAGTTTAGAGGCTTTCAGACTACAGCATATTTTAAACAGTTTATCTCAGTTTTGGGTATTGTCATACCCAATTATAGACATTGTATTATATTCAGTATTAGTTCAATTTTGAACCTTATGGCTTTACAGCTTATATCCCGCATATTTATAATGTATTATTAAGTGCTCATTTACAGATATCAGTCATAGGTTAGCTTGTGGTCCTTCAGGTTCATAAGCACCGTGTAGCATTTTGGGTACCTGATTCAGGGTGTTATAGTTACAAACCATCAGTTGTTCAAAAAATTCAGTAAGTGTAAATTTTCGCTAAGGTCAGTAGCTTTCCTTGGCCATATAGTTTTCGATGATGGAATTAGAGTGGATCCTCAAAAGACCAAAGCAGTAAAAAACTGGCCCAGACATATCTCTCCATCAGATATCCAGAGTTTCTTACGCTTGACCGGCTATTACCGATGGTTTTTTGGAGGATATTCGTCTATTGCATCCCCTATGTCTAGATTGACACAAAAAAAGGTCAATTTCCACTGGTTAGATTCTTGTGAGAAGAGGTTTTAGGAGTTAAAGACTCGACTCACTACAACTCTAGTTTTGACTCTGCCAGATAGTTCATATGGATTTTGTGGTATATTGTGATTCCTACAGAGTTGATTTGGGGTGTTTTTTGATGCAGAGAGGTAACGTTATAGCCTATGCCTCTAGATGGATTAAGCCCCATGAAAAGAACTATCCCACTCATGATCTTGATTTAGCAGCTTTAGTATTTGCCTTAAAGATATGGAGGCACAATATGTATGGGGAACATGCTGATGTGGTCATAGATCATAAGAGCCTCCAGTATGTGTTCTCTCAGAAAGACCTAAACCTTCATCAGAGAAGGTGGTTGGAGTTTTTGAAAGATTATAACATGAGTGTCCTATATCATTCGGTCAAGGCTAATATAGTGGTTGATGCTCTCAGTAGGATGTCTATGGACAGTGTTGCTCATGTGGAGGATGATAAGAAGTTAGTTCAGGAATTTCATCAACTTGCCTGACTAGGTGTCCACTTAGTCGATTCAACAGAAGGTAGTATCTAGGTGCAGAGTAGTTAAGAATCAACTCTGGTTTTTTAGGTGAAGAAATAAGAGGATAGAGATCCTAGTCTAGTTAAATTAAAAGAGTCAGTCAGAGATCAGAAAATAAAGGTTTTCTCCCAAGGGAAAGATGGTGTATTGCATTTCCAGGGTCGGCTATGTGTGCCAGGTGTAGATGACTTGAGACAGTGGATTCTTGCAGAAGCGCATGGTGCGTGCAACTCTATTCTTCCAGGGGCCACTAAGATACACCATGACTTGCGAATAGTTTATTGGTGGAGTGGGATGAAGATAGATATTACATGGTTTGTTGCTAAATGCTCAACATGTCATCAGGTTAAGATTGAACATCAGAAGCCTAGTGGGTCCATGCAGGAGTTTGGTATTCCCATATGGAAATAGGAAGAAGTGAACATGGACTTTGTGATGGGTTTGACCCGTACTCATCATCAGCATGATTAAGTTTAGGTTATCATAGACAAGATGACTAACTCAGCTTATTTCTTACCAGTCCATATCTCTTATTCAGTAGAGGATTATGCCAAGCTCTATGTCAGAGAATTGGTCAAATTGCATGGAGTTCTGTTATCCATCATCTCTAATAGAGGTACCTAGTTTACCTCTCATTTTTGGAAAGCCTTCCAAAAGGGTCTTGGTACCTAAGTTCACCTCAGTACAGTCTTCTACCCTCAAATAGATGGTCAAGCAGAAAGGACCATCCAGACTCTAGAAAATATGCTAAGAGCATATGCCATTGACTTTAAACACAGTTGGGATGACCATTTTCTATTAATTGAGTTTGCATATAATAACAGCTATCATTCCATCATTCAGATGGCTCCATTTGAGATGCTCTATTGGAGGATATGTAGATCTCCCATTGGTTGGTTTAAAGTGGATAAGTCCGCAGTGGTAGGGCCTGACTTGGTATTTGATACCTTAGAAAAAGTTCAGTTTATCAGGGAAAGCATTAAGACAGCTCAGAGATGATAGAAATCATATGCTAACATCTGCATAAAGGATTTCGAGTTTGAGATTGGTGACTATATACATTTGAAAACCTCTCCTATGAAAGGAGTGAAGAGGTTTGTCAAGAAGGGGCAGCTCAGTCCTCAATATGTCAGTCTTTACCGAATTCTCGACAATTTTGGAAAGGTAGCTTACGAGCTTGAGTTTTCTTGAGACATAGCTTTAGTGCACCCAGTGTTTCATGTCTCATTTCTAAAGAAATGCAAAGGTGATCCAGCAGTTGTATTCCCTGTAGAGGGTATAGATGTTCAGAACAGACTCTCTTATGAGGAAATTCCAGTTGAAATCCTTGATTTTTAGATTCACAGATTGAGGAACAAAGAAGTACCTTTAGTCAAAGTTCTTTGGCAGAATCAATCGATTGAGGGACCTACTTCAGAAGCAGAAGTAGATATATGAACCAAGTATCCTAACCTCTTATCCGCAAACTCAAACTTATCGCAAGGCAACAGTTTTCCTTAAATTTACTTAGTTTCATATTCAGATGTAGTTACCAACTTGGTATCAAGTAATGTTGCATACTCAGTCATCCATTCATGAATCAGTTCAGTCATATACACATGCATCAGATATGCATGTTCAGTATACAAACTCAGCTTATCAATAATATCAGTTACGAAATCATGCATCAGTTATGCATATTCAGTATGATAATTAAGTATATCTGTTGTCTCAACCATGAAATTATGCTTTAGTAGTGCATGTCCAGTATGTACTTTCAGTCTATCAGTTCTCCCATCTTAGTCAGTCTCATTCGAGGATAAATGTTCACAAGGGGAAGATATTGTAAGACCCCACAAAATTCAAAGCTTAATTCAGTCCTTTAAAGCTTGTTAAGGGGTTCCAGACTTAGAAAATTTTAGCTAAGTATTCATACTTACAGTTATTTTAGCTTTCATAGTAGGTGATCTTATTTTGTGACCCTTACGACCATTAAATATCGATCTTTATGTTGCTTCATGATTAGGAATATTAGTAGGTGTTCTCGGATGAGTTTCATATTTTTTGAACATTATTTAAAGCATATTTGGGAGTCCAAACCAGTGTATCGATGCCATCTCGATGCACTATGTCACCTATCATGCCAATAAATATTTCCCCCAGCTCCTAGTGTAAATTTTAGTGAACCGGCGCGGACTCGACGTGGCGCGTCAGCCATAGCGTCGATCCCTTCGATGCAGCATGTCGATCTCCACGTCACTAGGCCAGTTTTTATTCATTAAAAAGACGCATCCTCAGGGGTATTTGGGTCATTTTCCCACATCTATCAGCCCCTAAAAAATGAGATTTAGCCACTTTAGAGGCAAAATCCATTCACTATTCGTAAAATTGCTCAAGAACAAAACCCTAGGGCTTCTAATTAAAGGTTCAAGATTCAAGAACTCACCATCAACCTTAGTCAATTCAAGTACCAATGTATGTGAAGTGTTCATCCAAGGGTTCCTTTCACCCTTGGAGTCCAAGAAACTCTTTTAAACTTCAAGTAGATTGATTTCATGATTCCCATGATTGGATTTAAGCATATTCATAATTATAATGTTAATTAGGTTTCTAATCCATGGTTTATTAAAAATTTCAGGAGGAATTGATTATTATGTGTGTAGTATCATGTGAATTTATGTTGAAGCCATTGAATTTGTGAATTTGAAAATTTATGTTATGATGCTTACATGTTTTAGTATCATATGCATAGTTGTGGTCCCCAAGTGTTTGTTAAAAAGCTCATGTGAATTAAATGGGGAAAAATCATGACATGCTATTATATGTATAAACTTATGCCTTACAAGTGTTTGATAAAATGTCTCTATGGATGAGTTAGGAGCAAGTGCACAGCATTATGCTTTTCAAGTTTACTCTATGCTTTACTTTTCATGCTATCGAGTCTTGGGGGCATTCAATACCCAAAAATTTAGTTGTTTACCTAGAGCTACGGTAGTTAAAGAACAGTCTCAGTAGTGTTATGAATAGTAGTGCTCAATAATCAATCACAGTCTCAGTTCAGTATTTAATTCAGAACACAGTGAACTCAGTCAATTAACCAGATTCAGTAGTACTCCGTCAGTTAGCGGAATCCAGTGAACTCAGTTCAGTTTAGTTAAACAGTATGATAAGTAATAATTCCGTCAAGCCCAGCATGGATTAGAAATTAGTCCAGTGTCTATTCAGTTAGGAGTAGCATTCAGCACCGAGCGAACCCAGAGGTGGGGGCATTCCTACCAGCATAGGGTTTGACCCTTATAAGCAATCCTACGTTACAGAACTACATAGCCAGTGTAGGTTGAGTTTCTTCTGCTAGACTAGGGTTGATATATCTTATACAAGTTTTCTTGCCAGCGAGGGTTGACGAAAGAGCTTCCTGTCAAAGAGGGTTAACTCATAGCTTGTCTTTACCCGTGGTACAGTATTGACACCCATCAAACTGGGTTATAGGTTGGACCCCAATCTATTAAGAGAGGGGCATGTTGGTTAAATAATTACCTCCTATAGTTTTAGTTTTAGTTTCAGTCTCAGTATAGAACTCTATTCAGTTCTACAGAATCAGGATTGTTAGCTACAGCACCCAGCTCAATATAGAACTCAGCTCAGTTCTACAAAATCAGAACTATCAGAAACAGTCACCCATTTATCAATCAGGACTATCAGAAATAGCCACTCAGTTATTAGTATTACAATATCGGTAAACTCAGATATCTGTTAATCTATATTCAAAACTCAGTAACCAGTGTTAACATGATCTCAGTTACAGTTTATGTATTCATGTGTGTTCTCTTATTCAGTTATGTTCATGTTACTCAATCTATTATTGTTCATACATATGAACCCATGCATATCAGCCTACCTCACTTAGCATACCAGTACATTCAAAGTACTGATACATTCCTTTTTTTTGTGCTATGATGTCTTATATCATAGGTTAAGATGTAGGGCTCCTGACCGTACTTAGCAGCCCAGCCTATCAGCAGCAGACTTAGTGGTTAGTCCTCATAGTTTGAGGATAGAGTATTATTTCAGTATGTTAGTAAAGTTTTCAGCAGTCGGAGTTAGTTAAGGGCTTGTCCCATCAACTCCATTTAGACAATTAGAGGCTTTCAGACGAGTTATTCAGACATATGTTTCAGCATTTAGTTATCAGTATTCAGTATTAGTTTAGTTATGAACATTATGGCATTTACATCCTCACTTCTGTATTTATTTTAGACAGGTTGCTATTACAGTATTATTATTATATAGTGCTCACAGTAGGTACAAATCATGGGTTAGCTGGTTGTCCTTCGGGGTTGCTAGCACGGTGTAGCGTTCAGGGTATAGACTCGAGGCATTACATAGACCAACCCTACCATGTTATCCCATCTCACCAAACTGTACCAACCAAACCACTAAGACAAACCAATACCAAACCAAGGGCCATAAACCAGGGCATAACCAAATGAGATCCAAAACATAATATGATTAATCCCAAAATAAAATATGAAGGTACAGTGAGAAATTATGTCCATTGATGTCACACCCAATTCCAATGCCAATATTAAGGTCGACACCCATACCAATCCCGCCCATTCCAACCCATAGCAGTACCATAAAGCCTCTAACCAAAAGAGTAAGAATATCTGGTTAGGACATGCCCCCTACCATAGCCAAAACCATTATCTAGAAATAAACTAGAAATGTCTAAAAGTATCCATAACATGAAATAGAGCCTTCTAAAAAGATGAAAGATCACCACTTCAATCCAATATCTGTACCCGAGTCAATCACTAGAATGGTCAGTTCCTTCATAGCGTGGGTATACAGTCGCCCGAAGACGAGTTAATGAGTGATCTCCAACATGAACTCTGGATAAGGATAAAATAATATCATTTATAAAATCAAGTAAAACTATCCATATGCACACAACCACATATATATATGTTAGAAAAGGGTATCGGGTTTAGCATGCCATTAAAACCTCTACCTGGGTTGTGTATCTTTTTCATCCTAAACCTCCCACGGGCTATATGGGTTCATCTTACCCTGCTAAATAGGCCCCAGTGCGTGAATTCGAATGACTAGGGAGGAAAACCTGGGATGACTAGTACATAACCCAAATATAAAGTGTGACATCATGCACACGGTCACTAAGACTAATCTCACATCGGCAATTATGAGTTTCCAGTATTAGTCCCCCGGGACCTCTACCTTCCAGGACTTTGGTACACTCCCTACTATTATTGCCTAACTTAAAGAATTACCAAGCAACCAACAAATCCATTAACCATTTATTAACCAATGCCATTAATAGTGGTATCGTCATACCAACAATAACTTGCAAGCTTTGTCCATAGCCAAACGTATATAGGTTTAAAGGATTCCATGTACCATTCATGATTTCCAATTAATCAAAACCATGGCTACCAGGGACTTTCCAATCCATTTAAAACCATTCATACCATTTAAGGTTCCATTACTAAGTTTAAACCGTACATAAGTTCCATTGAAAACCTAATATTATAATGAAAACATTGTTAAAGGCATTTTATCAAATACATTGGGGGCATAGTATTTCCAAAATCAAAGTCCACTAACAAAGAACCATTCTCATGAAACCAATTATCCAAAACCACCATTGATGCAGATAAAAGCATAATTAAAACATGGGAAAACCATAACCAAGCATTCATAACCAAAACCCCCAAATCAAATTTAAAAATCTCAAATCATACAATAATGAAATCATAAAAACATTGTATAAAACCATGCATTTTGTTGAAACTAATATTGAGGGATGAGAAAATGCCTTAATTGACAAAGTAGATGGAGAGAAACCGCCAACAAGATCCTTAAATTAGTCCTCTAGTTAAAACTCCAGCGTTATTGCCCAAAAGCTTTTGAGAGATTTATAGAGTGTTTAGGAATA
The DNA here is from genome assembly GCF_002878395.1 of Capsicum annuum. NCBI lineage: Eukaryota > Viridiplantae > Streptophyta > Magnoliopsida > Solanales > Solanaceae > Capsicum > Capsicum annuum. The sequence continues at coordinate 88,480,060 of NC_061111.1, forward strand.
GCTTTTTAGTGTTAATGAAGAGAATAATAAGGTAAATAGCCTCCCAAGTGAGTTAGAAGTCATGGAACCTTATTAAGGTAAGTGTGGAAATTTCCAGAATACCACCATTCAAGTTGCACAAAATCCCATCTCAAGGTTACGACTGACCCTCACGAGTCATTCCCTCCGATACGAGTGTTACCCACCCCTCGTATCCTAAGCCTCAACCTTTGGACCCAACACTGTCCAGTATACGATCCGTACCCTTCACCCGTATCCCTAGTAAGATAGAATCATAGAAGGTTTGAACGTTGTTCATCATACAAGTCCTGGGTACGACTCGTACCCTATCTTACGGCTCTTGGTTCAACTCATACTCAGATCCAACTTAAGTTAACAAGTCTAAGGTTATCTAAAGAAACCAAACAATCCATATCTGACTGTAAGAATCGTACCACCAAGTCGTATCCATTCTAGTAACCAAAATCCACCCCACTAACCAACACTGGTCAGCATACAACTAGAACATACAATCCGTACCCTAACATACGGCTCGTACCCATAAGGTTTATTAGGTCTAGAGACTAGAATTCCAGAAAATTTTCTAAGGTCTAGAAACCAGGGTGTTTCAGTACATGAAGACAAACACAAAGAGAAATACAAATGATATAATGTAATACAATTCAATGAGGGTGGAATAATGATGAGTGACTGAAATCCATCACAAGAATTTTTTCTATACACCTTCCGAGCTTTAGTGCTTCCAAGATAGAACCCATGAGGGGTTCACAACCAGTATGCTTTCTCAAATCTCAATCAACCTTACCAACTAGTGTCCACGATCTAGGATTTTATAAAGTATTTCATTTTCTTTTGAAATTAGTGTTTTTCAATGGTACCAGTATCCCATGAGTATGTATGTATGAAATAAGAAGTAATGCTCATAATAAATCAGTATGAAGATGATAATCAATTCAATACAGGTATAATAAACTCAAAATCAACTCAATATGTAGATATTCATGATATCGTCCCTCGCTCCACTAAAATGAATAGTCAACATTAATAATAACATTTCAAACCCTTGACTCAAGCATTACTATAATGATAGAGGCAATTAATGTTCAAATAAACCCTATAAATATAAAATAAAGAATCTCTCGGGTCACCAATAATATACAAATACTTCCCCACTCGAGCACATAATAACAATAACAATATTGGAATACAACTCCCACGACTAATTTTCTAATCCATAGCATTCTTTACGTGAATGATTAAATACCCAGCCCCGTCTGAAGAAACTTAAGCTATAACCTACCTCAAATAACCAAAATTCATGACCAAACCCTTCAACGTGGAGCATTTCCTAAATGAGTGGTCTCCCAATGAACTAAACCGATCAAAAATATAATCTATGCATCAAAAGGAAAATATTGATACCCATATTAGATATATTTAAATTGGTCCAAAAATATTTTAAAATAAATTCGAAATTGAAAGGGGAAAATCTGAAATTTTACTTTTGAAACATGTTCATCATATCAAGAAAAGTCTATATGCAAAAATTCATGTTAAAACAAGTTGAAAATGAGGCTCAAATAGATGAAAAACTAAATTAATGTTTACCGAGCAAAAAACCCCCAAAATCCATTTTGAAATCAACAATTTAAAGCAATTTACGATATAAAATCAACAGAAATTAATAAAAATAGTAGTTTAGAGATTACCCACGCAAGATTGATAAAGAAATGCTAGTGAAACTGCCTCTCCTGAAGCTCCCAAGTTCCAAAATAGTGAAAATCACAAAAAGAGTACTTTATACTATTCATTGAATAGTACCCCGCAAATGTAGTCAGCTGTTCAGGTTCGTGAGGGTCAATAGAAACCAGCCAATTAAATTGTACGTTACATTCATGGTCAGTCCTTTGCATATGCAAAGGCAGATTACCCGGAATACTCGCGTTCATGATGATCCGATTGCAATCGCGATGAGGTGAAATCTGATTTAATTCCCCGCTAACCCTTTGGGATCGCGGCCACCACCTCGTGATAGCGATGAAAGACATTTTCCATTTCCACATTCATGGCCCAAGGCTCGCATTCGCAAAGAAGAAATGGATTGCACCAGATATCAGTAGTGCAACAGCTGAAACTAAAACCTTAGAATTTTTTAATAGACCCTGGGGATTCGTTAAAGTCCCCACAAAAATAAATTAAATATGCTATTAGGCTATTTTCAACGTTTCAAACTCAATGGAACCATTAAATATGAGAAAAGGTATCCAATACAATAATTAACTCTCGGGACCCCACAAATCTTAATTTAGTTAGTTTTCGTCAAAAGGATAAAACTATAAAATAAAGGCTCTGAACCCAAACTAAGCAAATTATTAACCAAAAATCTACATTCCATGCCTAATGAAACTGACCAAATTTCCATCCAACGTTTGAAATGTGAAATATTAACCAAAGTCAAACACATAGCTTTAAAAGAGTCAAAAAGTCTCAAACTCACTCAAATCCTTCAAACTCAATGATATACAGATCTGGATTCGCAGAATCACTGATGGAAAGGGGGAGGTCTGATTCTCTCAGCTTGGTTTCAGCTGTAGAGTAAATGAAGTCTCATTTGGTGGATCAATTTACTCAAATCACTGAGAGAGAAAGCTGAATAGTTCACTTTTCTTCTTTAGGTTTTGGGCTATTCGTTTGGCAGCTCATAGATATAGGATTTTTCATTTCATTTTTTGTTTTTGTTTACTTAGTTTTGGGCTTAACGGGTTTGGCCTTTTTTACAGAGATTTTGCTTTTATTTTTTAATAATAAATGGCCCATGAGTCATTTTTTATTTAATTTTTTAGAAAAAAATCACTCAAATCTGTCTGAAACACATAGAGGACAATCTCAATCAATGAGTCCTTTTTTGTTTGATTTTTTAGAAAAAATACTCAAATCACTTTGGAACACATTGAGGACCATCTCAATCAACCCCACAACTTAAAAATAGCATATAAAAACTATCAAGGAGGACAAAATGGACAAAACTCAAAAATGTGAAATTTACAAATTTGGTTGTTACAGTTATATGAGGTTGTAATTTAGGCTAAGCGACAGGTAGAAAATTTGGATAAAATAGTGCGTAATCTCCCTAAGCACTCCTTAATACATCACATTTATCAACTTAGCGCTATCACTTTAACTAACCAATTTTTTTCTCAAGATCTTCCACATATCTTGACTCTATTCTTTTGTATTTATTAGGTACATTTTAATAATAACACTATTAGGAATCATTTATATTTTTCTCATAATACTGAAGTATGTTGTTGACGCGACCAGAACCAGGGCCTTGTTATAATGGGAATTCCCAAGCCCAACCAGGATCGAGAACCCGCCCCATTATCCAACCCAATCACTAAACGCATACCTTGAGTCGGCTGAAGTCCAAATATATAGAAAGATAGCATACCCAACCATGTAGTGACTCTAGGACAAGTCTATATTCGAGACCAACCCAACCAAGTCTAACCACCCAATGACAAACCAAACCAATGCCAAACCCATAAACCAAAACCAATTATAATAATCTGATGCATGTATATATATATGTATGAAACATAACCAATCCATACCATACCCAAGTCCACAGTTGTCCTTACAAAGCCTCTAGACCAACGAAAAAGTACTTAGTCGGGACATGCCTCCGACCATAGCCAAGAACCAAAGTCTATGAAAAACAAAAAATATGTAAAGTAACCCATGACATGAAATTCCTTCTAAACTAAGGAAGCTCACCACTTCAATCCAACATCAATTGTCCCAGAATCCGATCATTAAGCATTAGAAGTAGAATAGCCGGTCCATGCATAGCATGGGTATACAGCCACCCGAAGATGGGTTAATGGGTAAATACTAGGATATATTCAGATAAGGATAAAATAATTCCATTTACAATTACAAGTAAAACTATCCATAATAAATACAACCATACATATATATATACATAAATATAACCATACTCGGAAAGGGAAACGGGTTTAGGAAGCCTTTAAAACCATTACCTGGGATGTGTAGCTTTGCCGTCCTAAACTACCCACGGGCTATATGGTTTCAATGCGACATGACCAGGGACAAAAACCTGGGATGACTAGTACTTCCCCCAAAATATAGTGTGACATCATGCACACGGTCACCAAGACCAAACTTCACATCGCAAATATGAGTTTCTAGTTTTGGTTCCCCCAGGACCTCTACCTTCCAAGGATTGCCACACACCCCACCATTATTGCCTAATTAAACCCATTACCAAGCAACCAACCACTCCATTAACCAAGGCCATTAGTAGTGGTATCGTCATACCAATTATACTTTCAAGTACTATCCATAGCAAACCATGTATAGGTTTAAGGGATTCCATGTACCCTTCCATTTACTATATTTAACCACTTCGGTGATTCCCATGTACCCCACAAGAAAAACCAATTTCAGAGCCACCAATGCTTTACCATTTAATCTTTCCAAACCATGTACACTATTTATACCATTTAAAACCATTCCAAACCATTTATCTCTATGCCAAAGGCTTAAAGAATTTATATAATTTAAGCCATGTAAACCATGCAAAACCATCCAAATCCATTTAGGGTTCCATTACTAAATCAAACCATTCAAGAGTTCCAATGAAAGTTCAACAATAGAGTGGAAACATTCTTTTAGGCATTTTATCAAACGTGCTGAGGGCATACCTTTACCAAGACCAAAACCAATAGATCAACCACCATAATTAGGGTTACTCAAGACCCATTTGTTAAACCATAACCAACATGTACCAACATATGCAAACCATTACCAATAAAAAAAGTAAGAATATAGTTTAAACAAACACCAAACTATATACATCAAAACCCTCAACATATATTTTGAAAACCACCATTCATGATTCATAATTCAATGTTTAAAACACAATACATATGCCTTTAGTTGGAAATAACAATGAGGGAAGGAGTATATGCCTTATACAAGAAAATTCCAAAGAGAAACATGACTCTTGAGCCCTTTGAAGAAAACATGAAGAAACCCTAGCCTCCAATCTTTAAGAATAAGTTTGAGAGAGTATTTAGAGTGCTTCCATCCTTCAATAAATGTTTTAAGAGGCCACCAAGGGTTATATAATGTGAGAACATAAGGTCTTTGAAGTAGGAACTGTCCGGACTACCCCTGACTTAAAATTAAAAGCAAGCCACGTCCACGGGTACACTCACCTATACCATCCGTATCCTAGGGTACGAGTGGTACCCCAACTTGTACCTAAGACCATGCCAAGACCCTACACACTGGTTCCTATATGACTCACACCCCCTTACTCGTACCTAAGGGTACGAGTGGTACGCTCAATCGTACCCACCAACCATACCATAGGTAGACTCCATAAGATGACTCAATCAAGCACCATACGACTTGCCTTACACTACTCATATGTTCCTATACGACTCGTACCAAGATGAGTCATATCTTGGGCAGTAGCTACACCAAACACACTGCCTAGTGTACGAGTGAACCACCAATCCATCCCACAAGTTGTATTCAAGGGTATGATCAGTACCCTTGAGCCGTACCAAATCTAGTGAGTCCAAAAACAAGGAAATTTTGAAAGATTCCAAGACTTGAGGGTGTTTCAGTCTCCCCCACAAGGATTATTCATCCTCGAATAACAAGGGAGGGTTAGAACAAGCACGAGGTAATGCATTAACACATATCAAACTTTTCTTCAACCCAAAATAGATGACAAGGACACAAACCAAGATGCAAAGATCAGCATATGCCCCAAGTATGAGTTATACCCTAACAACTCTATTTTGACCCTTAACTAAGTTATAAAACAAAGATGGGAGTGGAACTAATCCTCACCTTTAGCTAAATTAGAAACCAAGATGTGATAAAGAACATATACCTTACGTACGAGTTTTCGGAAGAACCAACGCGGATACTTAGACACCATGGCCACTTCAACATACCAAATGTCTTTCTCAGACTTTTGGTTCAACAATAGAACCTTTACCGAAGCCACACCTTTTGTTTGTAATCGGTGAAATTTCCAATCCAAGATCCTCATCGGGACCACCCCAAAGAATAAGGACTTTGAGATACCAATACCACCCAAAGGAACCAACCAACCAAGGACTATCCATACCTTACCTACAACACAAACACATAGAATACCAGATGAATGGACTCATGCTAAAGAGCAAGTCCAATTCAACTTAGAATTTAGCGAGGCACATCACTACGAGAGCTTGAGTCTAGCTATACACCACCACTTCCCTATTCAAGCCTAACCAAAGCTAAATGGAGTTAACTTAGCCATCGAGCTCTACTCCTTACATCTATCTCCAAACATTACTCTATTTCCATCACCCTTATAGCAAGAAAACCATAAGTAAAAAACATAGAAAAACCATGTTCAACTACTATAACCAAAAACCCCAACCTATAATTGAAGATCCAAAATCATACAACTACTAATCCATGAAAATAATTCATAAAACCACACCTTACCTTACTACTCAGGTACCCAACACAAGTTATTAGTATATCTACCAACCATAACATTCAAGCCTACCGCTTGAATACCTGCGGTGTGATCTATCCATTAAAATATTTAGCACCTTTTGCAACTTTTATAATGTTTTCACCACTCACTCCTTTCCTAACCATTTCCCATGAGAACAACCTTACCTTACCTTCCAAAACCTTAACTCTGGTAGTCACCCTAGACTCTCCCCCACTTAGGGACTTCTACATTTCCTTTTTCAACACATCAGCCTACTTCCCAAACTACTACCATCCTATAATAAGAGAAGTCATTTAATATACCAAATTACAAGAGTTATCCATGCCTCCCAAGGTAAGATTCCAGAGATAAGATACGGCACTATAGGCACGAAGTACTTTATAGCAACCATCTAAACCATAATAAGAAACCATCTTGACCAAGTCAAACCGTAAAGGGATTCTATAAGACTGGAAATCGAAAGAAACACAACCGCACATACCATGACTAACTTAACGCAAGGTCAAGGGTAATCTCAGTCATAAGTGCTATAAGAATGCATGCAATACTAGTAGAGTAATCTCATAATTAAAAGAGAAGAGTATCACTAGAATATGCAACTAGACCTTCCCTTGAAGTCCACTACTAAAAGGAAATTTAAGATTAACCACCAACTCTTATCCCATCACATCTACACACTTCTCTATTCTAATGGATATCACCAAAGACGTACACTAGGGGCGCTTGGTTCTCCTATACTTAAAACCTCATTCAACCAAATGTTACCTAGAGCCCAGCATAGACATGCAAAAAACCCATAAGACCAAATTGACTCCAAGGTTTCCAATTAAACCAAAACCACTTAAAATCAGACCATGGCCACCAAAGCCTTTTTATAAATCATTTGAATCTAACCAAAACTAGTTCATGTTCCCTTAATCATTTATGCAATGTAAAGATTTAAGAATCGTCAAACCATATGACAAAATTATGTTCAATGGCAATTTTACAAATAGTTTGAGGGCATATAATTTCCAAGACCAGAACTAAGTAATTGGAGAGTTCATAGTACCCCAAAATCCATTTAACATTCCCATACATACCACCATGTTTATAAATATAAACAATGCGTGAATAATGCATCGTAATCCATGGAAAATCACTTAAATAAGTAATCATGTCAAATCCCCTCAATTGAGCCAAAACCTAAATTCAAAATCATGAATTTAATAATCAATTTCATGCCAACAATAAAATACAAATACAAGGACAAAGATACACGTAAGCTCCATGATCTAACCAATCTAATGACTTGACCCATAATTCATATCCATCTATTTGACCTGAACCTCTAGCCTAAAGGTTAAAACCTTTCTCACTATTGTACTTCCCAAGTCATCAACCTTATCCACCCTACTAATTTACTTCCACAATTTCTATATTGTTATTCTCGAGTTATTATACTCCGCTTTTATCAAAATCAACATCTAAATTTCACACTTAGTGTCTATCAACCACCATGCAATACTAACAAAGTACCCCATATGAAATGGAATATACATATACGGTCTTCTCAATAAGAAGGACACTCTAAATTCTTTATCCACCAACCAATAACCGATCCATTTCTGGGGAAACCATTCCCCTTATGCATGCAAGAACAAAACACCCCATGGAGAAACACTAAGATTAAGATAACCTTTATCTAAGAGATCCCTAAATTGCTCATTTAAGATCCTCTAACTCCACTGAAACCATTTTATAAAGAAAGAATAGAAATTGGACAAGTTTCCAAAACCAGATCAATCCCAAACCAACCTCCCAATTATAAAGACAAGATAAGGGTCATCAAGAGAACCTCTAGAAATTTATCTACCACCAAAACCAAACTAATGAAGGACCTTTTGAGTTAGGATCCTTAACTCAGAATGACTAATAAGTCCATCTCTTTGGAGACCAATCTCCAAGTTTGAGGATATAACCTTTTCCTTAAAAACTAGGGATCCGAACAAAACCATTCTCCTATTATATACCAACTAACTAAGGAGCTTAAAGATAACCTTTATGAATTCGACAGCCTAATGATGCATAGCATGAGTGCAACCAATCCATCCCCCAAATGACACTGAAATCCACCATATCTGGATCAAACAAATCTACTAAGACCCTTTTATTATCAACAGGTACCACACACCTCATATGGACTATTTTGGAAATTACAGAGTTGCCTACCGGGGTAGAAATAGAAGAAGAAAAGAGTCTGAATTAATCTTGAGACCAAAATACACAACCATAAATGAGGTCACAAAAGAGAGGGAACCCTAAACCCAATATACCATAAACACCACAAGGAAAGGAGTTTTTAATATACCAATGTCAGCATCAGGAGATGCCCCAGACTCTCGAGGAATAATAAGAACATTGAGACAATCTCGACCATTACTATAGCCAGAGGTAGTAGCCAATACTCTATTTTCCCAAGAGGCAACCATTATGGGATATCCCTATCACACAAGACCCAACTAACCATAATTAAAATGTTGATTCCTTCCTCCCTCGGAACAACCACGGTGTAACCAACCATAAAATTTATAAGAAAAATTAGGATAATGCAAAATGTGCTTCATTGGCCTGAGATTGGGCACCTTATGCCCTAGAAAAATTTACCAATTTGAAAACACCTACCTCCTAATTGAATTTGGGTTGGGAAAACAAGCATAGAATAGGAGCTAAGACTCACCCAACTCTTCCTTTTTGGACCATTTACCACCATACCATTGGCCTCCTTTTTTGTTTAAAAGATCGAGACCCCCTTACCTTACCTATTTACAAACCTTACCTCATTCCTCCCCATACCAATAGGATAGACTAGCATGATAAAGTTGTCACTGTATGGGTTAATAAATTATTAGGATGATAAAACTTAACATTGGTAACCTCTTCTTGAGGTAACCGAGTATGAGTATCACTTTCTGAGGTAGGGTTAGTGGAGGCCGGTGGGGCTCCACGGGGAAAACTAGAAGATGTAACCTTTGGCTGGTTCTATGCCCCATGAGTTAGACTAGATTAATCCATGTTGTCCTCGAGTAGTACAGGTGAGTTTCCACAAATGTTAGATCGTCGAGAAGACATGATCCGAGAGTGAACCAAAGAAGATTCATAGAAGAGTTTAAGACCTTAGACTCCATAGCCCGAAAGTAGAATAACTAAGAAAGTGAAACATTCCTAAATGCCTCAATGCCTTCGGATTATAAGTGTGGTTCACGACAGACTCTACTCGACACGACTTTATAGAAACTAGACAGCGCCCAAGCACACATACAAGTGTACGTGATCTATCAAGAGTAAAGTGGCCTATAAGAAAGTCAAATATTGATTCCACAGGGACTTGATATAAAAATGATTCAATTATAGTTCACAATTTAGATTCAATTGGTGCGAGAGTAACCAAAAGAGTGTTTGTAATTTGTAACAAAAGAAACGTAAGCAATGCGTAAAATAAAGGTCTTGAGATAATTAATAGGTAAAAGCCCAGGGTTAAAGCACTTTCAAAAATCATACTATGTTATTGAACTTCATTCATCAATTCGCTTATCTTGGTTGTTAATTCGTAGGGTTAATTGCATGATCATGGCCTCCCGACCTCTAATCGTTTACCTAATTTCCATGTTATAACTACATCATTGAGCGGGGATGTAATAATCCAATTAAGTTCTTTAAGCTATCATCCTACATTTGAATCAACTAAGGCATCTAAGTACATCCTTGTCCTAGACACTAATTCAAATTCCTGATTTTATAAAAGAACAAGAAACCTACTTTGTTTATCCCCACATTCTATCTTTCTATTCCCTCTCCCAAGATCACAAGGTTGACAATTGATGTATTCTAAGGGTGATCAATCCTCAAAATAGTTAAATCAAGAATAAACAAATAACAAATAATGATAAGCAAATCAAATGAAATCAATTCAAAATAATAGTACTCTTGTTCTTGGTTTTAACCCCGAAAAGGAGGTTTCTAGCCACTCATAGTCATAATCATGATCCAAAAGGTTGAATACATGATATAATCTAAAATAAAGCTAAAGAAATAATGTAAAACCTAAAAAAATGTGTAGTAGCAGCTCCTTGATATTCTAAGATGTCCAAAGATTCTTTAAAATGGTTAACGTCTATGTATATATAATAAGCAAATCATAATCCATGTAGGAGTTAGATTTCACATGAAATTCAGAGCTTGGGAGTAGAGGGGGCGTCGCCCGCTCTATTGCACTGAAATGGAGGAGGTTGAGCCTACTGTAGAGCACCGCTCCAAGAAAGGCAGCGCAGGCTTCATAGCCTGCTATGACTAGGACATCGCAGTCTAATCGGCTCCACACACTAGAATGGCTTTTTGCATCTAATATTTCTCTAAATGTTCCTCCTCTTATTCCTTTGTCTTGTGGTGTTGTTTTGCCTTGGTTTTCATCTTTTATATCCTCCGTATATCACCATATTCATCTCACAAAGATTCCTACATAATCAGTCACCACAAATTAGAGATTTAAAAAATGCAATATCAATAATGATGAATCAAAACAAGAGTAAGACTAGGCTAGTTCGTGTTAATCTTCAACTTATTGTTCCACCTCTACACTTAATCAAATTGAACTTTGCACAGTACCAATAAGTTATTACACATTTAAACCATTTGGAACCCTTTAAACATAATAGAATCTAATGGGATCGACTAGACAAGCACCTAGCTCAAGCTGAAACGCTAGTTTCCTCGATTGAACTCTAAATAACTCATTTAGGTACAAACTTGTTTGGAATTTACTTTGAACATTGTAATCACGTACTTTGACACTTAGATGAACATTTATCTCATTATCAATCCTTATAGCATACGAATCATCCTCAAAACAAGGCTAAAATGACAAGAATAGTGACACTAGAATGCATAAGTACACCCAACATATAAGTCCCCGGCAACGGTGCCAAAAACTTGATAGCGCACACGTAAGTGTATGCGGTCTATCAATTAGTAAAGTGGCCTTCAAGAAAGATGAATATCGATCCCAAGGGAACTTGATCTAACAACGATTCAATTCTAGTTCACACTTTAGATTCACTTGGTGCAAGAGTAACCAAAAGAGAGTTTGTAATTTGTAACTAAAGAAAAGTAAACAATACATAAAATAAAGGTCTTGAGACAATCAATAGGAGAAAACCCAGGGTTAAAGTACTTTGAATAATCATACTATGTTATTGAACTTTATTCGTCAATTCACTAATCTTGGTTGTTGATTCATAGGGTTAATTACATGATCGTGGTCTCCCGACCTCTAACCATTTACCTAATTTGGACATTATAACTACATCATTGAAAGGGGATGTAATAATCCAATTAAGTTCTTTAAGCTATCATCCTACATTTAAATCAAGTAAGACATATAAGTACATCCCTGTCCTAGATACTAATTCAAATTCCTTATTTTATAAAAGAACAAGAACCCTACTTTGTTCATCCCCATGTTCTATCTTCCTATTTCCTCCCCCGAGATCACAAGGTTGACAATTGATGTATTATAAGTGTGATCAATCCTCCAAATAGTTAGATAAAGAATAACCAAACAACCAATAATGATAAGAAAATCAAAAAAAATCAATTCAAAACAATAGTACTCATGTTCTTGGCTTTAACCCTGAAAAGGAGGTTTCTAGCCACTCATAGTCATAATCATTATCCAAAAGGCTACATACATGATATAATCTAAAAGAAAGCAAAAGAAATAATGTAAAACCTAAAAAAATGTGTCGTAGTATCTCCTTGATGTTCCATGATTTCCAAAGATCCTTTACAATGTTTAACGTGTGTGTATAAATAGTAAACCAATCATAATCCATGTAGGAGATGGATTTCAGGTGAAATTGAGAGTATAGGAGTAGAGCGGGTGTCGCCTGCTCTATTGTACCGCAATGGTGGGGGATGAGCTTGCTGCAGAGAACCACTCCAAGTGAGGCAGCGTGGTCTCCATAGCTTGCTATGGCTGGGGCATCACGGGAGAATTGCCTCCACACACTAGAATGGTCTTTTACGTCCAATATTTCTCTAAGTGTTCCTCCGCTTCTTCCTTTGCCTTGGGGTGTTGTTTTGCCTTGGTTTTAAGCTTGTATATCCTCCATATATCACCATATTCAGCTTAAAAATCTTCCTATATAATCACACACTATGAATTAGAGATTTAAACAACACAATATCCACAATGATGAATCAAAACAAGAGCTAGGGCTAGGCTAGTTCATGTTGATCTTCAACTTATTATTCCACTTCTACACTTAATCAAATTGAACTTTTCACATTACCAACAAGTTGTTCCACTCATAATTACATATTTAAACCATTTGGAACCCTTTAAACACAGTAGAATCTAATGGGATCGACTAGACTAGCACCTATCTTAAGCTAGTAACACTAGTTTCCTCGATTGAACTCTAAATAACTCATTTAGGTACAAACTAGTTTGGAATTCACTTTGAACATTGTAATAACATACTTTAACACGTAAATGCACATTTATCTCATTATAAAACCATATAGCCTACGAATCATCCTCAATACAAGGTTAAAAAGACTAGAATAGTGACACTAGAATGCATAAGTACACCCAACATCAACACCCCATGACTTTGAAACCTAAAGCTCTGATACAAACTTGACATAACCCGGACCAGGGCCTCTTCGTAATGGGAAATACCAAGCCCAACCATGATTGAGAACCATATCCACTACCCAATCCAACCACTAAATGCATACCTTGAGTAGGCTGAAGTCCAAACATATAATAATATAGTGTATCCAACTATGTGGTGACTCTTGGATGAGTCTATATCCGAGACCAACCAAACCATGTCCAACCACCCAATGACCAACTAAACTAATTCCAAAACCCATGAACCAAAACCAATTATAATAAATTGATGCATGTATATATATATATATATATATATATATATATAAAACATAACCAATTCATACCATTCCCAAGTCCACAGTTGTCCATACAAAGCCTCTAGACCAACCAAAGAGTACCAAGTCGGGACATGCCCCCAACCATAGCCAAAAATAAAAGTCTATAAAAGATAAGAAATATGTAAAGTAACCTATGACATAAAATAGATTACTTTTGAACTAAGAAAGCTTACAACTTCAATCCAACATCGACTAACCCCGAATTCGATCACTAAGTAGGAGAAGTAAAATGGTTGATCCCTGTATAGTGTAGGTATACAACGGACCAAAGATGTGTTAATGGGTGAATACTAGAATGCACTCAGGATAAGGATAAAATAATACCATTTACAAAGCCAACTAAAACCATCCATAATGCATACAACCATACACACAAACATATATAACTCCATATCGGTAAAGGTAAATGGGTTTAGCATGCCTTTAAAACCTTTACCTAGGTTGTTTAGGTTTGCCATCCTAAACCACCCATAGGCTATATAGGTTCATCTCCCCCCGCTGATAGGACCCCAGTGGGTGAAGCAGCACGATCAGAGAAGAAAACCTGGGATGACTAGTACTTCTCCCAAAATATAGTGTGACATCATGCACATGATCACCAAGACCAAACTTCACATTGACAAATATGATTTTCTAGTTTTGGTCCTCCCGAGACCTCCACCTTCCATGACTTTGCTACAAACCCCACCATTATTGCTCAATTAAAACCATTACCAAGCAACTAACCAATCCATTAACTAGGGCCATAGTAGTGGTATCGTCAAACCAACTATACTTTCAAGTACTATCTATAGCCAACCATGTATAGGTTTAAGGTATTCCATGTACCCTTCCATTTACCATATTTAACCACTTGGGCAATTCTCATGTACCCCACAAGCATAACCAATTTCATAGCCACCAAGGTTTTACCATTTAATCTTTCCAAACCATGTATACCATTTATGCTATTTAAAACTACTCCAAACCATTTATCACCATCCCAAACATTTAAAGCATTTATATCATTTAAACCATATAAACCATACAAAACCATCTAAATCCATTTTGGGTTCCATTACCAAATCAAACTGTGCAAGAGTTCCAATGAAAGTTCAACAATAGAGTGAAAACATTCTTTTAGGCATTTTATCAAACATGTTGAGGGCATACATTTACCAAGACCAAAACCAATGCATAAACCACCATAATTAGGGTTACTCAAAACCCATTCGTTAAACCAAAACCAATATGTACAAACATATGCAAACCATTACAAAAAATAAGTAAAAATATAGTTTAAACAAATACCAAACTATGTGTATCAAGACCCTCAACATATATTTTGAAAACCACCATTCATGATATATAATTCAATGTTTAAAACATAATACACATACCTTTAGTTGGAAATATCAATAAGGGAAGGAGTACATGCCTTATACAACAAGATTCCAAAGAGAAACTTAACTCTTGAGCCCTTTGAAGAACACATGAAGAAATCCTAGCCTTCAATCTTCAAGGGTAAATTTGAGAGAGAATTTGGAGTGTTTCCATCCTTTAATAAGTGTTTATGACTCCACCAAGGGTTATATAACATAAGAACATAAGGGATTTGAAGTAGAAAATATCCGAACTACCCTTGAATTAAAATTAAAAACAAGCCACGTCCAGGGGTACGACTCACCTATACCACCCGTATCCTAGGGTACGAGTGGTACCCCAACTCGTACCCAAGTCCATGCCAAGACCCTAAACACTGGTTCCTATACAACTTACACCCCCCCAACTTGTACCTAAGGGTACTAGTGGTATACTCAATCGTACCCACCAATCGTACCATGGGCAGACTCCATAAGATAACTCAATCAAATACCACACGTCTTGCCTTAAACTACTCATATATTCCTATATGACTCTTACTAAGATGAGTCATATCTTGGATAGTAGCTACATCAAACACACTGCCTAGTATAGGAGTGAACCACCAATCCATCCCATAAGTCGTATTCAAGTGTACGATTGGTACCCTTGAGTCATTCCAAGTCCAGTAAGTTCAAAATCAAGGAAATTTTACAAGAGTCCAAGACTTGAGGGTGTTTCAGTTGTAATTCAAATAGGCAAAAGGGACATTTTATTAAGGAATAAAATCTATACAAATTGCTTGGCCCAAATGCAGAAAAGTACATATAAGAAAAAAAACTAAACAATAACAATAAAAATTTACTAAAACTAAATTCAGTAACAAAAGAAATAGAAAATAAAGATCTAGAAGCGGATCCTAAAAGGAAATTAAAAGTCTCTTCATCTTCATCATATGTTAAAGATAAAATAGTCTAAAACACCCCCAACCTTAACTCAAAATCCTAACTACACACTTGAACTTCACAGGGGTCCTATCATCCTCCTGAACATTTTTAAAATAGAATTATTACACCCTTAAAACGTCATAACCACACTCATACTGATCAATGAAACTCATGCCAGTTTGACACTGAAAATTTATTTATTTTTTAATTCTTCACCCTTATCTTCAGCCATTTTTACTTCTCCAAACCCAAAATCATTTTTTTTTCTTCTAAAGAATAAATTTTTTATCTTCTGACCCAACAAAAAATCAACATTCTTGAATCAAGTTCAATGGTAAGAGAGAAACGTAGAAGCAACAAGTTTAATATGGACAATTTTGCGTTTTATATCGTCTTCATATAGTTCTCGTCTCCGTTCTCAAACTAAATTTGTATCATCAAATAGAATTGAGTGGAGTGAATTACTAAATGGTACTACATTATTTGACTTGTTATAAAAAAAATGAAAGTAGGATTGGTGGCGGCCAATGTGGTGGTGTGGTAGTGGTGGGTGATATAAGAACAACTATTTGAATTTGAGATGGGGTTTGACTTGAATCAAACTGGATAATGCAATGTTGCCTTAAAAAATCTTAATTTTTATTGTGATTCTCGATTCTTGATTCTTGAAATTTAGGCAAGATTTTTGGAAAAATGGGTAATGGAGAAGCGAAAAGGGTGAACGATTTATATGGGGAGGAAAATGGAGAAAGGTAAAGAAAAATGGACATGTGGTATCGAATACAATAGACTTGACGATTGGCGGTGGCAATAGCATCTACGGGATAGGAGTGGTGGTGAGATTGGGTTGTGTTGGTGAAAAAGATAGCAAATAAAAAATAAAAAGATTATATATATATATATATATATATATATATATATATATATATATAAAGAGTGTGTGTGTGAAAATAAATATTAAAAACAAGTTTTAATAATTTTTTTGGATCCTCACTCTCTCAAAGAGAGTGAACTCAACCTTCTTTTCCATCTCAGCATTTAGAAAGCAAATAATTCCATTTTTAAAATATTCAAGGAGGGTGATAGGATCCCGTGAGGTCGAATGTGTAGTTGGTATTTCGAATAAAGGTTGAGGGCGTTTTAGACTATTTTTTTAAACGTCAAACTGGTAAAATGCAAATTTAAAGTAATAAGGATGATATAATAGAAAATAAAATTTAATCTAAATAAATTGTCATTATTGTTTTAAACACTTAATTCTAACATATGAAACTCTCAATATTTTAATTTTATATCTTAAGTTTTTTCAGTACTAAATAAATATAATTATCAATGGATAATTAAATAATAAAATTTGTCGCTAATCCTATTTAGCGATAAATGAGTAATGAATTATAATAAAAATATTCTTAATGAATTATAATAAAAATATTCTTAGGTACATCAATTTAATGATAAATGAGTAATGAATTAGAAAAAAAAAATATTCTTAGGTACGTCAATTTAACAATAATGAGTAATGAATTATCAAAAAAATATTCTTAGATATGTCAATTTAACAACTAATTAAGAACGAAGCTCAAAGTTTTGTTGTCAAATAAGATACACGTTTTGATCATGCAGAACGCCTAGACCAAAACTAGTATTTTTCTTAAATAGGTAGAAAGTGTATTTTATACAATGGGGATTGTTGAGTAATTACTTTTGGTCGAGAGTACATTTCAGGTAACTTCACTTTTTATATCCTTTTTTTTGGATAGCCTTGAGGGCCTTATTATTTCTTATATCGATTTTGAAATTCACTTGATGATTGAAATTGATGTAATTATTAGGATAGTAATAATGTAGTTTAGTATTTTCATAGTTTATCATGACATATTTGTTTATCGCAATATAACTACAGTGCAATTACAAATGTATTATTTGGTTCCAAAAGTGTAATTACATAATTACATTAAAAATTAAGAATAAACGTCAATTATCAAAAGTTAAATATTATTATTTTATAGATAAGGTCCTTTTAAATGATACTAAATAAGATATTGAAGATATGTACTGCCTCTTGAAAATTAATAAATGTATATTAATTACTATTTTAAAAATAAATGATAAATATTTTTGAATTAGTATATATTTTAAATTAGTTAATCATAAAATTAAAAGCACATTATTTTAAGAACATCATGGGATGTAAATTTGACAAAATGATTAATATTATAAATATAATGTCATAAAATTATTCAAGAAGATAATCGATCAGTTGTAACTGAAAAATAAATGGTATAAAAATATGAAATAACAAGTCAATACTACCAAAGTAGTTAAATTGCAATCGAAAATATAAAATTGATTTAAAATTCAAAAAAAATAATAATACAATACTCTTATGTCAAATTTTAATATGACTTAGATAAATATAATTCAAAAGACAAGGAAATTATAGTCTATAATCCCATTCAACAATGATTTCTACTTTTATTCAAAAATTAGAATATAACACAACGAAATAAAGAAAATAAATAATAAATAAATTATACGAACAATTGGATGTGATCAAAAGAATCAAGGTTTTGTGATCCAAAAATTATGGTTTGAGAAATGAGAAGTAAAGAAATGAAATATAAATAATGTAAAACAAAAAAATATATAGTACATTATAATTTTTTCTCCCACTAAAAAATTGTGCATTGAATTCGACATATGTGGGATGTTTCTACCTTACACCTCCACCAGAATGGGAAGAGATGACCAAGGAAAGTTAAGAATCTGAAGGAGATATGAGGTATCACTGAATTGGAGATGAATCGAATGACTAAAGTGAAAAAAAAAAAAGAAAACCAGCAAGGGAGCTTAGGGAAAAAATTTCAGAAAAATAACATTAAAAATAATGTCACACCACAGATTGGAATTATTATCTCACCGAATTCAAAAGAAAGGACTATAGATCTAGACAAAGCTCAAACTATTATTCACGATGTTGGTGTGATTGAGAGTCTATAGAAACATAACTCAACAGATGGTATGCAGAAGAGACTAGAAATGGGTGAAAGTGTGCAAGAGAAAAAGACCTTGGCTAATCTCTTTGCCAGTAATTGATTGGAAACCAGAGGTATGAGTATTAACTTCGTTGCTCCTAAGATTAAAAATAAAGTTAAAATTATGGATCTAGAGAAGAAATGAATCTAAAAGGAGACTGAGAAACAGAAGACTACTATTATCCTATATGTTATAAGAGACACTATCATTTGGAAATCTCAAAAGATTCATCACAGCTAACTGGAATTTTGCAGCAAAATCTCAAATATACTATCATAAAAAAAGGTATTTTGTTATCAATTTTTCACAAGTTCGAAAGATTGAAACGATTTTCTCTACTCAGGTCCTCATATGATCAATACTAAGTCTGTAATCACTAAGGCATGAGAGGCAAATTTTGATTTTAACAACGAGATCCTAAAAACTATACCAATTTGTGTGTGTTTCCCTAATCTACCATTGAATTGTTGGGGCTTGGATTTCCAGTAGGATTGGGAGATATTTAGAGACACTATGTGTTGACACCTAATTTTTGCCTCTACGACTAAATTTAATCTTGATTTTTTCAATTTTTAATAAAATTAAAATATTTATTTCATCCGGATAAATGCACTCTAAAATATTTATTTGGATTAATTTTATCATTTAATTGACGATTATACATTTTCGTATTTACATATGTGAAATTGTACAAATTTTGTTACTTAAATGAACATTTTTATCAAAATTAGACTTTTACTGATTAAGCTTGAAAATTAATCTAAACGGATCAAGTCTTGATTTAAATAAAATTTATTCTCAAAATTAATTTATTTGGAAAAATATTTACTTGATTTTATTAATTCAAGAAGCTTAGGATTAAAGGAAGTATTAATTCGTATTGAATTTTAATTTAATTTAGTCAATTTATTAGATTTGACCATAATTGAAATCAAATTAGCCATAATTGCATTGCAATCGGCTAATTGATTTTCAATTTAGTCAAAATTAAATAAATTTAGCTAAATTTTAGATCTCAATTGGTGTTTTATTTTAAATAACCCTAAATTTCCAAAAACTTTCATAATTTCTACCAAATTCCCACCAAAATCAAATTCAAATTTTAAAATTCAGAAATTGTACTACATTGTATAATTTTTCCTCAACCTTGTCCTCTTTCTAATTTAGAAATTTAAAAATTGTACTACATTATGAAATTCTCCTTCAACCTTGTCCTTTTTCCAAACTCAAATTTTAAAATTCCAAAATTGTACTACATTGTACAATTCCTCTCTCAACATTGTCCTTTTTTTAATTTTAAAATTCAAAAATTGTACAATGTAGTACAATTTTCCTCCATCTTATCTTCCACCTCACCTTATCTTCAATTTTTAAAATTCCATAAACACCCATAAATACTTTCTCCCACATTGGTGGATTAATAGATTTGGATCCCAATCCTTTCCTATAAATACTATCACTATTTTGATAGAAATCAAGTTTAAAAGTCTCAAAGAATGGGGAAAACTTTTGAGCAAATAGTTAAATTTCTTTTCTTTAGTAAATTTTTCAAGCGGTAGTCTAATCGGGGTTCTCGAAAGATTGCTTTTCGGTGGTGATCAAGACTCCGAAGAAAGCTTGAAGTCTCATTTTACTACCCCAAAAATGGTGCTAGAAGATAGATGAATAAGAAAAATAGGTCAAAACTCATTGATGGGGTCACTAAGGGACTTGAAAAGTCTTGATTTTTATTATTGTTTTATTTTTTTTATTCATTTTATCATTTATTTATTCATTTATTTGAGGCCTCGAAGCCAAGGTTGTAATCTAATGCAAGTGAAGCATATTTTGGGCCCCTAAGATCCAAAAAGATAGTTTATGACAGGTTGTGGTCCAAAAGCCCGAATGATTAGATTAGGACAGGTTACTGGCCAAAAGCCCAAGTATTTAGATTAGGACAAGGGAAGATGGGCCAAAAGCCCAAATTAGCTTATGACAAATTTATTGATTTAGGCCTAATGACCTAAGTATTCTTGTTTCCCTCTTCACCTTTTACATGCTAGTTATTATTAATTTGCTTAGACATAGTTAAATTCCCTACTAAGCCATCAAAATTTATTTTATACAAGTTTTTCTAAAATCACTTTCTTTTCAAAAACCAACTTTTCTTTTTCAAAGTTAGTCGAAGTTGGTTTTCAAAAAGTTGGGATAACCGCAAGTTAGCAGACATTTTAGGTGTCTTACAAACCTTCCTAAGATGTTAATAAGAACCTTTCACCCGGGATTTTCTTAAAAGCCTAAGTCTTTTTTCTATTAAGACTTAGGATTTTCTTTAAAAGTAATCTTAATTTCTTTTCAATAAATTAAGTGGTGACTCTGTCATTTCTTAGATTATTTCAAAATTTTCTTTAAAGTTTCGAAATAGTTTTAAAAAGTCGAAACTAATGTTTTTAAACCCTTCATGTTAAAAAGGGATAAAACATAAATGGCGACTCTGCTGGGGAATATTTAACTAGATTCTAACCAAATATTTGAATTAGTTTATTTTGACTAACTGTTGTAATATTTAAACTGTTTATGTGCTTATGTGTTTAAATTCTATGAAAATTAAACAGTTGCATTTTATGGCACGCTTCTCATTTGAAATATATAATTTTTTTCAGGTTTCGTGGATATCCCCGCCCCTGTTGTTCAATTCCAAATAATGTGTGGGAAATACGATGGTTTATCCATATGTGAGGCGTTTGATGGTTGTTCGTATTTCTAAACCCAAGTCGTCCTCTTGGGAACCTGGTCCAAACTCACTCTAGACACTTAGGATAGAGTGAAAACAAAACTCTATTTTTAGGTATGAGCCTAGGACGACCCAATACCTGAGACGGATTGGGCCTATTAGAAAACCTGCCCTACGTCTATTGGCCACGAGTCAATTAAAGACAAATCAAATTTATATGTTGAAGAAATATATGTTATTTAATCTAAACCATTATCCTTTGAGGGTAAAGGGAAGGGTTACTCTTTTTGCATTCACGTAAGGATGCCTCAATCATCCACCAATTAAGGGAAAAGTTAAAGTGAGCCAGGCAAGAGGTTGATGATTAATCAATTTGGATGATTGCATGATTTCCCAGACTAATGTCCTATGAGTATAGAGCACAGTTATATGGTCATCACTTGAACATCAACAGATGTCGCATATGACAAGAAGTGGACAAAGCTAAGAGGGCAAAGGCCGATGAAGGAACATCTAGGAGATACTATCCGCTACTCGAGACATTATTCTTTTTCTCATGACATTATCCTTTCCCTAAAGATTTTATCCCTTTTGTGCAAATTTTGTAAGCATCTATACCTTTTTTATATACCTATGTAGGTTTTGGGGGGATAATGGATTTGTTTTAAGAAACATGTACTTCCTGCAAATGCGTTCGGTCAAACCTTGGCTCAAAAGGGTCACCCAATTAAGATTCACGTTTATTACAATATGTTTTTGTGATATAACTATTTCATGTGCCTATACGTGTTATGTTGATTCAAATCAAAGGGGAATTGATCCAATCTCACTTTCCATAGAGCACATCTAGGCAGAAATATACACTCATTATACAAAAGTTCGACCAAGCATACTCTGACTCTCCCAAGTCTCCCAGAAAAGTTTGCAATAATTCTTTAAAAATTCCTAAAATTATTTCTACCATTTCAGTAAAGTTGAGTATGGGTTTGGAAGAAGCCATTGTAGGAAGGACCGAAAAGAGCAATAGGAGAATGCTCAATTTAAGCGACGATTGGTGGAGTTAAAAGTAATTCTTTTTACCACTATTCGAACTACGTAGGGATTGTTTTCTGCTGCGTAACATATGTAGGAACCCTTTCGAGCTAGCCCCTATCTTTAAAAACTTTGTTGTCCTCCACTTTCTTGAAAAAGAAATAAGATCGGAGATAAGAAGAATTGAACCTTCTTGATAAATTTCACCTATCCATATCATTGAGTAAAATCCCATTCATTGAAATTCTTGAGTAATCATTACTCTATGGATCAATTAGCATAAGATGAGAAACAACTTTATGTGTTTACTTATTGCCTTATCTTCTTGCTTTGCTTATTACCAGCGGAATCTAACATATCAGCCTATGAGATGTTTTTACTTTACAGGTAATAGAAACTACTCTATGTGGGCATAAAATGACCCTACTTCATTAGATCAAAGTGAATAAAGACTCATCTCTTGACTATAGCTTTGTTACAGGAAAGGAAAAATAACTAGTAGTAAAGTTGGACTCTACCAGTCATTTTTTTTAAAACCTATAAGTGATGGTCTAGATGGTGGAAAAGGGAAAATGTGATGCTACCATGGAAGAATTTTCCAAGACAATCGAGATCATGGAAGATAAATTGGAGGAAATATTATTGAATTGGACCTCTACTCCACTCGTGACTCATCGCTCGTCGGGTAACAATAATTTAAAACCTACCGATATTATGTCATGTCAAGGACTAAATGAACAAAGTGAGATGAATGATGATGAATAGAAAGACCATGATAAGGAGCGGTTAGTGGAAGACATAGAATAAATTAAAAATGAAGAGAAGACTAACCTGGAAAAAACTAAAATAGTTAACCTAGGAAACCGCGATGAAGTCAAGGAGACAAAAGTTACTGCTCACTAAATAGATGTCCAAACAAGATGACTTATTTTCTTGCTACGGGAGTACATTTACATATTTTTTTGGTCCTATGATGATATGCCAGGATTGAGAACTAACATCGTGTTGCATAAGTTACCAATCAATCCCGAGTTTGATCCTGTTAAGCAAAAATTATAAAAATTCAAGCCACCCCTAAGTTTGAAGATCAAGGAAGAAGCGACGAATCAAATTCAATCTAAGGTTTTGGAGGTCACAAAGTATCCGACATGGCTAGCCAATATTGTCCCAGTGCCAAGAAAAATGAAAAGATCCAAATTTGTGTTGACTACAGAGATTTGAATAGAGTCAGTCCTAAAGATAACTTTTCACTACACAATATCCATATCCTCATCCATAATTATGCAAAGCATGAAATAAAGTATTTCATGGATTATTTCATCGGGTATCATCAGATATTAATGGATGAAGGAGATCCACAAAAGACAGCTTTGATTATGCCCTGGGGTGTTTATCATTACAGGATAATGCCATTTGGTCTCAAGAATGTGGGTTCAACATACATGAGGGATATGACGGCGATTTTTCATGATATGATTCATAAAGAGATCGACATTTATGTGGGTGATGTAATTATCAAATATCGCAAGAGTTCGGATCATCTGACCCATCTAAAAAATTCTTTAATAGACTAAGAAAGTACAACTTGAAGTTGAATCCTACTAAGTGTACTTTCGATGTGCCAGCTGAAAAATTACTAAGGATCATAGTCAGTAGAAGGGGCATCGAGCTAGGCCAGTCTAAGATCAAGACTATTCAGGATTCACCGCTGCCAAGGACCAAGAAAAAGAATGTTGAAGAAATATGCATTGAATTAGTGGATAGAAGAATGTTAGAAAGATTTTGACAGAATCAAGGATTATCTATCTTCTCCGCCTATTTGGTTTCACCAAGGAAAGGAAGTCCATTGTTGCTTTACCTGTCAGTCATAGAAAATGCTTTCGGGTCTGTCCTCGGGCAACATGATGAGACTGGTAAGAAAAAGAAAGCAATTTACTACTTGAGTAAAAGTTTCCACCATATGAGGCTCGCTACACTATTATAGAAAGGATGTGTTGTGCTTTGATCTGGTTCTCACAAAATTTGAGGAATTATCTATCCTCGTACACACTATATCTCATTTCCTAAATGGATCTGTTGAAGTATATATTCCAGAAAGCCATGCATATAAGAAAGTTTCCAAGCGAAAAATATTGTTGAGTGAGTTCGACATTGTGTATGTGACTCAAAGTACAATCAAGGGGAAAGCTTTAGCAGATCATTTAGCTATGAATTCGGTTGATGATGCATACGATCCACTTCAAACTTACTTTCCCGACGAAAAGATTTTATTTGTGAGGGAATACATTACAGAGGTATACTCCGGATGGAGATTTTTATTTAATGGAGCAGTCAACTTCAAAGGCTCGGGAATCGAAGTAGTTTGGTATTAGAAATAGTCCAACACTATCCAACAATCTCTAAGTTGCGCTTACCATGTACCAATAACATGGCTGAATATGAAGCTTGAATCCTAGGTCTCTAGTTGGTACTTGATGTGGGTGTTCGTGAATTTGTAGTCATTGGAGAGTCATATTTGTTGTTTCTCCAGGTACGGGGAGAATGTGCGGTAAAGAACTGCAAGATTACTCCTTATGCAGAGCTGGTGCAGGATTTGTATGGAAGATTCAAGGAAGTTGATTTTAGATATATACCGAGGATACAAATTGGCTACTATATCCTCCATGATTTAGCACCTAGATCAGAGTTACATTAATTTATTGGAAATAAGCTTGAAGGAACAACATGCACATTGTGCACACATCGAAGAGGAGCCTGACGAAAAGCCATGGTACTATGATATTAAAAGGTATTTAGAATCTGGAATGTATCCTATAAAAGGCCAACAACAATCAAAAAAGACAATCCGACATTTGGCAAAGAATTATTTTCCAAGTGGGAAAATTCTTTTTAGAAGGACTCCAGACTTAGGATTCTTAAGATGTGTCGATGTTGCGGAAGCCATGAAATTAACAAAGAAAGTACATGCCAGAGTCTTCGGGCCACATATGAACGGGTTTGACTTTGCTAGAAAGATCCTAAGAACTGGTTACTTCTGATGACTATGGAAAATGATTATAGAAAGTATGGGAATAAGTGCCCAAAATTCTAGATACATGGAGATTTGATTTGAATGCCTCGACATGAGCTTTATGCGATGAGTTCATCTTGGCCTTTCGTATCTTGGGTGTGGATGTTATCGGACCAATAAAGCCATCGACGTCAAATAGGCATAGATTAATTTTGGTTTTTATTGATTACTTTACTAAGTAGGTCGAAGATGTTTCATATAGAGCCGTCACCAAGAAGATAGTTGCAGATTTTGTCAGGAATAATGTGATCTATCTATTTGGAGTGCTAGAATTGATCGTTACTGATAATGGGGCTAACTTGAAAAGTCACTTGATGAATGAGATTTGTGATAAGTTCAAGATTATTCATCACAACTCGACCACAGATTGTCCACAGATGAATGGATCCGTGTAAGCCGCCAATAAGAACATTAAGAAGATTGTCATGACCTGAGGCTACCCCTAGTCGCGACAATAATGCTTACAGTCACAAGTGACCATAAGTTAACCCATGAGTCGGTACCTGTTGCAAGCACTGAATATCAAATAATAAAGGACATGTGCGGAAAACAACTATTAAGGCCATATTAAATATCGGAAAGAAAACTAAATTCACAAGTCTATAACATCTATAAAACATACTGAAATAGGACTGATAAACTAACTAACTGTCTGAATGTTAGAAAGCCTCTAAACTGACTGAGGAGTTGATGGGACAAGTCCCCAACTAACTCCGGCTAACTGAATGTACTGAACTACTGAATAAATGAAATAAACCATTATGTCCCCAATAGATAAGGACTCACCACTACTACTGCGGAGTAATGCTGGGATGTATAACTGCGGTTGGGGAATTGAGCATCCAAAACTATGATATAAGACATCATAGTGCAAAAAAGAGTATGTGGTCAATACTTCGAATATACTAGAATATGTGATGAGGTTAGGCTAATATACATGGGATACTGTGCATACGATATAAGGAATAACAGTAAAGCATGAGATAATTGAACATGAATGCAAGAAAACTGTAACATCTAAGAATGTAAGACCAAGCATAAATCTAAAATCTGAAATAAGACTGTAATCTGAAAGATTGAAAATTTAATAACTAATAAACTTAAAATCTGTACACTTGGTAAAGAAGACCTAAACTAAAATGATACTGAATACTGTACTAAGACTGTGGGAGGTATCATTTAACCGTTATACCCCAATCTGAACTAATTGGGGTCCAACCTATAACCCCAGTTGAAAGGGTGTCAGTACCGTGCCACGAGTAATAACACATAGTTATATGGATCCACTCAACTGGTATCCCAAAGGACTAGGGAATCAGTCCTAAACTGACGGGTGACCTTTAAGAAAATGCCAGTCCTAAACTCATGGGTGACATCTCAAAGAATATCAGTCCTAAACTGGCGGGTGACATCTCATAATTCTACATTGGCTACGTAGTTCTATAATTTAGGGACTGCTTCTAAAGATCCCGTCCTAGCTGGCGAGTGAGCCCCCATACCTAAGTTTGCTCGGTGCTAAATCCTACTCCCAACTGAATTGACACTGATTACTGGACTGAACTAAGATTAATTGAACAAACAACTTATCAATAATAACTTGACTGAATGATAACTCATAATTCTGAAATCATTCTGAAGATACTGAATTTATGTAAATAACTAGGTATCGGGTGTTCATAATCCACCCACATAGAATGGAAATAACAATAAGGACATATAAAAACTATGAAAACCATAATGGAAAATCATCATCCAAATCCCATCACTTAGGCATTTTATCAAACACATGGAGGTCAAGACTTTAACATGGGGATGCTATTAAACATGAGGAGATAGCATGAGTTCATGAAAAAAATCATAATTTGAGAATTTATTCTAACTGGCATGATAATGACATGGGAACTACCACATTTAAAACATACTATAATCCATTCCACTTGAAAATATTCATAATCTCAACTTGAAGTTGAAATAACAAAATATTCATGAAGATAGTTCAACATAATCATGTAAAATCTCATAATTTAAAATCAAAAAGGATTCTTAGACTCCATGGGTGAAAAAGAGCCCATGGATGAATATCACACATAACTTAAACCCTTAAGCTTGAAAAAGAAACACTAATCTTGATGCTTTCTAGAATGTTCTTGAATTGGGGAACTTGAATTCTTGGTTTTCTTGGAGAGAAAGTAATGGAATTTGATGTTCTTAGGAGATGACTAGGGTTTCATTGAGAGGGTTATTAGAGAAGATGGGCAAATAATGCCCTAATTGACGCTTTAAGTTATGAATTTATGAATTAGGTTGAAGGGAAAAGACATAATTGCCCCTCAGATATTTAAATTCATAACTGGAACATGTTTTAAAGGCTCACCGCGATGCGGTGAATGTGCCATCGATATTAATGCCGTAATGCTGCCCTATCACACTGACTCTTGAGTTTCATCATCCAAACTTGCCCCAAACCTCATTAAAAAAATCCAAAACTTCCCCGAGACATGCTTCTTACACCCCTAAACATGAATTAACTCAAAAACCAATGTCTCGAGGTTGGGAAAACCATTTTAAAAATCCTCAAAGTTAAGAGGACTTAAAAAGGACTAAGTCCCCAACATTTGGTGAAATTTGTAGGCTTTAAGCCTCTTATGCATGCAACTAGGAGCTGAACTGAGCTAAGAAATATACGGGGTATTACAATATCTCCCCCTTGGGAACATTTGTCCTCAAATAAGACTAATTTAGATGACAGTACTAAAGAAACTAAGATCATATACTGAACATGTATAACTAAAAGCATGATTACATGATTAGATCTGAAACATGATACATAACTGAATTCATGAATTCATGCAATGATATGAGAAAAATTATGTAGCTGGAACTAAAAATGGAAAAGAAACAATCTAAGGAAAATTGTTACCTTAAGCTGAGTTTGAGTTTACAAAGAAAAGATGAGGGTACTTGGTACGCATATCTGCTTCTTCTTCCTAAGTGGCTCCCTCAACGGACTGATTCTACCAAAGAATTTCGACCAAGGGAACTTCTTTGTTCCTTAGTCTTCGAATA
This sequence comes from Capsicum annuum, assembly GCF_002878395.1. Classification (NCBI taxonomy): domain Eukaryota; kingdom Viridiplantae; phylum Streptophyta; class Magnoliopsida; order Solanales; family Solanaceae; genus Capsicum; species Capsicum annuum. The sequence goes on from NC_061111.1 coordinate 88,508,814, forward strand.
TAATAATCAAGGATCTCGACTAGGATTTCTTCGTAAGAAATGCTTTCCTAAACATCTGTGCTTTCTAAAAGAACTACAATAGCTGGATCACCATTACACTTCTTTAACAAGGAAACATAAAACACTAGATGCACTAATGCCAAATCTGCAGGCAACTCAAGCTCATAAGCTACCTTTCCAAAATGACTCAAACTTCTCTAAGGGCCAACATATCGGAGACTAAGCTTTCCCTTCTTGCCAAATCTCTTCACTCCCTTCATGGGTGAGATTTTTAAATACGCCAAGTCACCAAATCTGCATAGGATTTCTGATGGCTTTGGGCTATCTTTAGCCTCTTCTTAATCAACTGAACCTTCTCTATTGCATCAAACATCAAATTTGGTCCTATTAAAGCAGCATCACTTACCTCAAACCAACCAATAGGAGATATATATCTCCTCCCATAGAGAGGCTCAAACCGATCCATCTGAATACTAGTGTGATAATTTTTATTGTAGGAAAACTTGATCAAAGGTAAGTGATCATCCCTACTACCCTTGAAATCAAGAACACACGCCCTCAATATATCCTCTAGGGTCTGAATGGTCCTCTCTACCTGACCATCTATCTGAGGATGAAAAGTTGTATTGAGATGAACTTGGGTACCAAGACCCTTCTGAAAAGCCTTTCAAAAGTGAAAGTTTAATTGAGTACCTCTATATGACATGATAGACAATGGGACTCCATGCAACCTAACCAACTCTCTAGTATAGAGCTTGGCATAATCCTCGATTAAATAAGAAGTATGAACTTGGAAAAAATAAGTTGATTTGATCATTCTATCTATAATCACCCATATCGAATCATGTTGATGATGCGTGCAAGGCAAACCCATCACAAAATCCATGTTCACCTCTTACCACTTCCAAGTAGGAATGCTGAACTCTTACAATGTGCTATTAGGCCTCTGGTGTTCAACTTTAACTTGCTAACAATTAGGATACTTACTACAAACTCTATAATATCCCTCTTCATACCACTCCACCAATAGATTTCCCACAAATCACAATATATATTAGTGGATCCTAGGTGTAAAGAGTAATGCACACCATGCACTTCTGCCAAAATCCATTATCTCAAACCATCAACACACGGCACACACAGCCTACCCTGACATCACAACACACCATCTCCTTCTTGGGAGAAAACCTCTACTTTCTGATCTCTTACTAGTTCTTTCAACTTAACCAAACTGGAATCCCTATCTTAATTTTCTTTTACTTTAGTAAGCAAAGAAGATTTAAAACCATCTTGAACCCATATACCACCCTCAGCTGAATAAACCAACAAAACAGCTAGTCTAGCAAGCTGATGAACCTCTCTTACTAACTTTCTCTTATCATCCTCAACATGAGCAATACTACCCATACAATCTATTAAGGGTGTCCTTTACCACATTGGCCTTTCTCAGATGGTACAATACAGTCATATTATAATCTTTTAACATCTCAATCCACCTTCTCTGATGAAGATTTAAATCCTTCTGCGAAAATACATACTGTAAACTTTTATGATCCATGAACACATCAACATAAACTCTATAAAGATAATGCCTCTAAATTTTAAAGGCAAACACAATAGCTGCCAACTCAAGATCAAGGGTAAGGTAATTTTTTTCATGAGGCTTAAGCTGTCTAGAGGCATAGGCAATGATATACCTCTCTACATCAACAAACAACCCTGACTAACTCTGGAAGCATCACAGTAAATAATAAACCCATCTAAAATATCTGGCAAAGTCAAGACTAGGGTTGAGGTGAGTCGAGTCTTCAACTTCTGAAAACTCTTCTCATCAGAATCTGACCACTGAAACTTGACTTTCTTCTGAGTCAATCGAGACATAGGGGATGAAATAGATGAAAACCCTTTATTAAATTGCCGGTAATAACCAGCCAACCCTAAGAAACTTATGATATCTGATGGAGAGATGGGTGTGGGCTATTTTCTCACTACTTCAGTCTTTTGAGGGTCAACTCTAATACCATCACCAAAAATAATATAGCCAAGGAAAGCTACTAATCTTAGCCAAAACTCGCACTTACTAAATTTGGTGAATAACTAATGGGCTTTAAAAGCCTGCAATACAATTTTAAGATGGTTTTCATGATCATTTTCACTACGGGAATAGACGAGAATATCATCAATAAAGGCGATGATGAACATGTCCAAGTACTGATGGAACACTCTGTTCATTAAGTCCATGAAAGTTGCTGGGGCATTAATTAGTCCAAAATACATAACTAAGAATTTAAAGTAACCATATCGAGTTTTAAAGGTTGTCTTTGGAATATCACATTCTTTGACTCTGAGCTGATAATAGTTGGATCTGAGGTCTATCTTAGAGAAGTAATTAGCACCTTAAAGTTGGTCAAACAAGTCATAAATCTTGAGGAATGGGTACTTATTCTTGATTATGACTTTGTTCAATCGATGATAATCAATGAACATGTTGAGAGAACCATCTATCTTACGGACGAAAAGGACTGGAGTTCCCCATAGGGAAATACTCCCCTGATGAATCCCTTATCTAAAAGATATTTCAACTTTTTTTTTAACTCTCTTAGCTCAGTTGGAGCCATTCTATAGGGTGGAATAGAGATAGGTTGGTGTAATGCCCTGATTCACTGAACCGGAATGCTACACGGTGCACATGACCCCGAGGGACCACAAGCTAACCCATGACTGATATCTGTACCTATAAATTGCATAATATCTCATAAAATATGTGAAAACATAAACTATAAGGCTATAAGGTCCAATACTGATAAATATCTGAAAAATATGGTATAACAATACCAAAAAGGAACATAAATATTGAAGTCTAAACATCTAATCTGACATCTAGTCTGAAAGCCTCTAACTAAACTAAATAAGGAGTTGAGTTGATGGAACATGTCCCCAACTAACTCCAACTACTAAAATAAAGTGAACTAAAAAAGAAATGAAATCATCATATCCTCGAAAGATGAGGACTCACGTCTAACTCTGACTGCTGACCTTGAAATCTACTGCTAATTTGGAGCTCATGCCTCTGAACCTATGGTGTAACATAAGAGAAAGCACCATAGTGCAAATACGTCAGTACGTCTAAATGTACTGAGTATACGAGTGAGGTATACATGAAAAATACTGACTGATATGAATGTGAGAGTACACACATACATACATAACTATAACTGAACTCATGGAGATACTAACTACTGAGTCTGAATACTGACAACATGAGTGTACTGATAATGAGATTCTGAAAGACTGAGTTTACTGATATTGATATGTAAATCACTAATAAGTTATGGATCTAATACTGTATAACTAAATACTGGGAGACTGATACTATATTACTGATAAAGGAATGATTGTTTCTAACAGTTCGAATTATGAAAAACTGGTCTGATTGACTGTATCTGACAGTCCTGAAGCTGAGTAATGATAGGATGAATTCTGATATATTTTGTGATTAATAGCATAAGTGACTGTATTTGACAGTCCATAAATCTAAAGGAAACTATCTGAGTTCAATTCTATTTCTGAGTTGACTGTCAATTCTATTTCTGAGTTGACTGTATCTGACAGTCCTGATATACTAAAATCTGAAGAACAATCTGAGTTCTTTACTGAGACTAGGTAGCTATAGCTGAAAGTCCTGAAATCTGTAACTGAAACTGTGGGAAGTAGTTATCTAAGTGACATGCCCCAAATATGCTATAATAGCTAAGCTGGGGTCCGATCTCTGCCCCGACTGGAGGGGTGTCAATATCGCGCCACTGGTAAGGACAACTATAAGAACCCTATACTGGTAGGTACTCAAGTGAGAATGGTGGAAACCCTAAAATAACGAGTGAATCCACCTCATCAACCCTAATCTGATGGGTTAAAATGTCTCAACCTACGCTAGCTACGTAGTTCTGGAACACAAGGATTGC
>NC_061111.1:88515775-88539678 GCF_002878395.1 Capsicum annuum
ATGTCTCAACCTACGCTAGCTACGTAGTTCTGGAACACAAGGATTGCTACTAAGAATCACACCCTAAACTGGCGCGTGAGTTCCCATCATTGGGTTCACTCGGTGCTAACCTCTACTTCCATCTAAATGATACTAAACTGAATAACTAAGCTAAACTGAATAACCAAACTGAACTGATTAGCTGAACTGATAGTGATTAACTGGACTGATACTAGTGGTATTGTTTAGCAGAGCTAAACTAAGTTTACTGGATTCCAATGACTGACGGAATCTACTGAGTTCTGGGGACTGGTTGAGAGTATTGAATTTACTGAGATTGATTGTGAATACTAAGGTTGCTGAGGTTATTGAGAACTGAGATTACTGATATTACTGGACTACTGAGATTAATGAAATTTCTGAGTTTTCTTGAGTCACATGACTGACTGAATTCTATAGATCCTGGCTTGAATGAGAGTATCATGAAAAAATGACATGGATCTAGGCACACAACTATATTTTTTGGGTACAAGTACCCCCAGGACTCAATGGAAGGAAACTGACACAACCTGAATTTCTTGAGTACACGACCATCAATAACAATCCATAATACATGAGTGGGGGATTTCATGAAGTACATGATCATCATAATATCTATCATGAATAGGAATGCTTGTAATCAAGTCATAAATCTCATATTCTAATATCATGGGCATTCCGACAACATATACTATTCATAGCAATCGCATGGAAACCATTCAAGCATAAAGGAACGGCAACATGTAACGTTTAGTTTATATTGTAATGATTTGGGGATGTTATACTTCATGTATTTATTCAACATCTCAAACATGGTAGTGAAAGCATGGATATAATTCGCATACATAATTCATATCTTCATCACCATACATGCTTCTTGCCACTACCATAAGAATACATAATTAGCATGGAAATTCATATTAAAGTGTATAGCTAACATGGACTTGTCATGTAAATATCATGGAATTATGTAACTAGGAATTTCTAGCATCCTAGGCATTTTATCAAACACCTTGCATCCATTCTTTAAGGCATAGGTTGATTTCATCAAATTATACATCATGAACAACCAAATTTACATGTTTCCAACTCATATGATATCATGAATTCACAAAAAAAACATATAAAGATTCCATCTTGAGAATTACTCAATATCCAAAACATGATCATCAATACCCAACAATATAGAAATCATACTTTATAATGAAAAAGAGGGTTTTTGAGCTTTATGGATGAAAGGGATCCATAAATCAACTCACGCATACTATTATATAGAAAAAAAAACAAGCATCAACATGGGTATGATCATATCACCACAATCAACAAAGGTTTTGTATTTTAAAGATTGATTCTTGAACTCCACGGACGAAAAGAATCCGTGGATGAACACTACGCATACCTTAGAAGGAAGATTCTTGATGATTGATGGAGGAATTTCCTGGGAATCGGATCTTCAAGCTTGATTGTGCAACCCTAGTTGTTTTTCTCCTATGGTGCTCTTGGATGATGAGATTTGAGATGTTAATAGGGTTGTAATATGATTAGAAGCTATCTATTTTGTAGGGTTAAGTCTAGGGATGTGTAAGGAGTGTTAAAAGACTTAATTACCCTTAAAATAACTCAAAACAGAGTGTTTTTGGCACTTGGAATTGACTTAGGCGGCGCCCAAGTGATTGCCTAAGGTAGGTTAGGCGGCGCCTAACCAATCGCCTATGTTTGGGTGGGGCGGCGCGTAACCAATCGCCTATCCTTACTATCTCTCACAAAAATGGGCATAACTTGTCGCTCAAGTATTGGATTAAAGCAAAATTGGTATCGTTGGAAAGCTAATTCAATTATCCACAATTTTGTGGGTAGAAATATGTATAAATACCAAATTAACATCAATTTATACTCATTCAAAGATAACCCTTGCAAAATCAAACACTAAAACTTGATGGATTCAAAAACTCTTAGCTTGTATTACCTTAAGTGACTCATATGAACATGCTTAGTGTATCATAAGCTATATTATCACTAGTATACTCATTGTAAGTCATGCACTAAAATTCTACTCACAGGATAGGAGGTTTCATATGTAGGAAAAATGGTTCGTCTCCTAGCTTAGAAACATACGGGGTATTACAATATCTCCCTCTTGGGAACATTCATCCTCGAATGGAAATTAACTGAGGTGGGAGAAATGCTAAGATAAAGTACAGACAAGACGTTCATGACTGGCATGACTAAAAGTTGAGCACAATATACTGAACATGCATATCTGATGCATGGGAAGCAGATTCATGAATATAAGACTAAGGATTCTAATAAAGTAAGTTTTCTCAAAATGAGAATGCATATATTATGCACAACTGAAAGGCTGAATCCATACAAATCTGATGCATGATTATATGACTGGCATAATACGAGAATACATGACTGAAAGTACTAATGACCTGATCACACATATCTAATGCGTGAATTCATGACTAAACTTACTCATGAACATGCAATGGTAAAGGTATCAAGTTTGAACTGAAAACTGAGCATGGAATTGAATACCAAGTTTGGCACTGAAATATGAACAGGAGAATGAGTAAGTTTAAGGAAAATTGTTAACTTGAACTAATAATACCGATAAGTTTGAGATTAATTACTCCATATGCATGATCGAAAATTTGAGAACATAACTAAGTCTGGGACGTGGTAGATATACTGAATTTCCTGATCTGAACTGAATCTTAAAAACATGGCATACGACTGAAGTTGGAGTTTGTGGGTTAACTTATGAGTACCCCTTCTCCAAACTGGATTCATCAAAAGAAAATAGAGCAGCATGTTTATGTTATGAAATTTTGGGGGTATGATATATCTCCCCATTGGGACACTATGTCCTTCAAAGAACACTAACTTGGATAAGCTACTGAGGGAAATTGAGGCGATGTACAAGACACCTAGGAACTGAGTCATGACTGAATAACTAGGATCTAAAACTGAGACATGATACATGAACTAAGATGAACATGAGTGCATAAATACACTAACTTATCTAATTAACTGAATAACTGATAGCTGAATACTGGATCTGCAAAGCTAAATTATACTTAGTCTGAATAGCTGGGCTAAGATTTTTGAGTTTTATGCATAGGAGATAAGGACTAACTGAGTAGAATGAGGTATCTGAGCATGGATTCATGAAGTCTGTATTATTTTCGATTGCGATACCAAGCATACGACATGGCTCTGAGGTATTCTATAAATTGAGGTACTGAAACACTGATAACTGAGTACTGATAACCTAAATGCTATGGTCAAGCATGTCTGGAACTGAACTGAGTTTCAAATCTGGTTACTGAACTGTAGATGACATTATAACTAAGCCTATAGCTAGTACAGAAGTACTGAATTCAAGGACTGAACACTGATCACTGAGTGCTAGATACTAAAACTATAATAGAGTTGGCAACTGAGTTTTTGATAGCTACATGCTGGGGATTGACATAAGTCAAGGATCTAAATGTACACTTACACTTTGTACCTTCCCAACTTCTAAATACGACCCCTTGCTAGACGTTTACTTGCACATTTATCATGACATTCAAGCCTATCTTCACAACTACACCCTCGGGCAAAGTAAGCGTGCAACAATCTTCTCTTATCTAAACAACTGTTCATCACTACATTGTTCCATAAGGAGAGCTAGCTGGAGGAGTAAATCAGGAGGACCTAAAACATGAATAGATACAAACTAAACTTTACACATGACTGAAACTTGAGGAATAAAATATCAATAGTTTGGATTTACCAATAAGGTCTAAACTGAGGATATACATGACATAGTCTAACTGTATCTGATTTGTAGGGGCATAGCATGATTCATGGAAGCTAAGTATACTGTAAAGCATGATATGCGTACATGATTCATGAGCTTCATGAACTGAGTCTAGAGTTTTTTGTACTCGTGGGACATGATTCGAATACTGAAAGAGCTGAAACTGAACCCCTTATACTGGGAACTGAAGGCGCACATAATCCTATGGAAAGTGTGCGAATGTAGATTGTTCTCATGGAACATGACTTGTACTGTAGAGTAAAAGGGACTCCTTATGCTGGAAATTGAATTCATACATGATTATAGTTTGTGACCATAGAGTTGGTATGCAATGCCTGAGTTGGTTTTGTGATAGCTGAAGTGAAAAACTCTGCACTGAGATGAGAATGGTTCTGGAATTGTCTTCCCTTACTGCTTTCTATACATGCTAGCTCTACTACTGAAATCTGAGGGCCTAGCTTAGGTACTTGATCTACCATCACATACCTACATTATGTTTAACACCTGTCTATCTTACTAAACACATCGTCTAATTCTATTTTCTCATATACTGCTAATATCACATTCACAACTTCATGCTTAATTTTGAGTCAATAAACTTAAGTTTTTAGCTCGTACTGTTCAAGCCTACTGATCTAATCCCCATGAATACATAATCTGATCAAATAGAATAATACTATCCCAACTCTACTACTGCTATATTTCTGGGTTCAAGAATGAGTTCTCATGATCATGAATAAAATCTGTACGGCCTTGGAGCAATAATGAACTGATGGAATACTATTTGAGTCTGTTGCTAATCTCATAACTGACCTTAGGGACTGTCTGAGAAAGCCCTGTCTTTAGGACTTTGAACTTCACTATTTCTATTACCTTGAAAGTAAGGTAAAGTGAACATAAGGGGTGCACGATATGAATCTACATAGTTTCCGTAAAGAAACTTGCAATAGCATGATCTTGAGATATGAAAGAAGGGAAACTGTTCCTAAAACATCTCATAGCCTCTTGCACATAAGTGTGGTGCACAATACACCCATGTACTAGACTCTACTTGATATAACTTTTAGACTTCCTAGGACACTGTTGAACCTTAGGCTCTGATACCAAGTTTGTAACGTCCCGATTCGTTAAATCGTAATGCTACATGGTGCTTATGACCCCGAGGGACCACAAGCTAACCCATGACTGATATCTGTACCTGTAAACTGCATAATATCTCATAAAATATATGGAAACATAAACTGTAAGGCCATAAGGTTCAATACTGATACATATCTAAAAGATATGGTATAACAATACCAAAAAAAAAACATAAATACTGAAGTATAAACATCTAATCTGACATCTAGTCTGAAAGCCTCTAACTAAACTGAATAAGAAGTTGATGGAACATGTCCCTAACTAACTCCATCTACTGAAATAAAGTAAAAACTAAAATAGAAAGGAAATCATCATGTCCTCGAAGGATGAGGAATCACATCTAACTCTGAATGCTGACCCCAAAATCTACTGCTGATTTGGAGCTCATACCTCTGAACCTATGGTGTAACATAAGAGAAAGCACCATAGCGCAAATACATCAGTACGTCTGAATGTACTGAGTATAGGAGTAAGGTAGGATAAATGCAAAGGGTTATATGCATAAAAATACTGACTGATATGAACGTGAGTGTACATACATACATACATAACTATAACTAAACTCGTGGAGATACTGACTACTGAGTTTAAATACTGATAACATCAGTGTACTGATAATGAGATTCTGAAAGACTGAGTTTATTGATATTTATATGAATCACTAATAAGTGATAGATCTGATACTGTATTACTGAATACTGGGAGACTGATACTATATTACTGATAAAGGAATGATTGTGTCTGACAGTTTGAATTATGAAGAACTGGTCTGATTGACTGTATCTAACAGTCCTGAAGCTGAGTACTGATAGCATGAGTTCTAATAACTTTTGTGATTGATAGCATAAGTGACTGTATCTGACAATCCATAAATCTGAAGAAAACTATCTGAGTTTAATTCTATTTTTGAGTTGACTATATCTGACAGTCCTGATATACTGAAATCTGAAGAACTATCTAGGTTCTTTACTGAGATTGGGTAGCTATAGCTGACAGTCCTGATATCTTTACCTGAAACTATGGGAAGTAGTTATCTAACTGACATGCCCCAAATATGCTATAATAGCTAAGCTGGGGTCCAATCTCTGCCCGGATTGGAAGGGTGTCAATACCGCGCCACTGGTAAGGACAACTATAAGAACCCTATACTGGCAGGTACTCAAGTGTGAACGGTGGGAACCCTAAACTGGCGGTTTAATCCACCTCATCAACCCTAATCTGTTTGGTTAAGATATCTCAACCTACACTCGCTACGTAGTTCTGGAACACAAGGATTGCTACTAAGAATCACACCCTGAACTGGCGAGTGATTTCCCATTCTTAGGTTCACTCGGTGCTAACCTCTACTCCCATCTAATGGACACTGAACTGAATAACTAAGCTAAACTGAATAACAGAACTGAACTGATTAGCTGGACTGATACTGATTAACTGGACTGATACTGCTGGTATTGTTTAGCAGAGCTAAACTAAGTTTACTAGATTCCAATAACTGACGGAATCTACTGAGTTCTGAGGACTGGTTGAGAGTACTGAAGTTACTGAGATTGACTATGAATACTGAGGTTGCTGAGGTTACTGAGCACTGAGATCACTGAGATTACTGGACTACTGAGATTACTGAGATTTTTGAGTTTTCCTGAGTCACATGACTGATAGAATTCTATAGATCATGGCTTGACTGAGTATCGTAAAAACATGACATGGCTCTAGGCACACAGCTATATTTTTTGGATAGAAGTACCCCCAGGACTCGATAGAAGGAAACTGACACAACTTGAATTTCTTGAGTACACGACCATCAATAACAATCCATAATACATGAGTGGGGGATTTCATGAAGTACATGGTCATCATAATATCTATCATGAATAGGAATGCTTGTAATCAAGTCATAAATCTCATATTCTAATATCATGGGCATTCCGACAACATATACTATTCATAGCAATCGAATGGAAACCATTCAAGCATAAGGGAACGGCAACATGTAACATTTATTTTATATTGTAATAATTTGGGGATACTATACTTCATGTATTTATTTAACATCTCAAACATGGTAGGGAAAGCATGGATACAATTTGCATACATAAGTCATATCTTCATCATCATACATGCTTCATGCCATTACCATAAGAATACATAATTAGCATGGAAATTTATATTGAAGTGTATAGCTAACATGGACTTGTCATGTTAATATCATGGAATCATGTAAATAGGAATTTCTAGCATCCTATGTATTTTATCGAACACCTTGCATTCATTCTTTAAGGCATAGGTGGATTTCATCAAATTATACATCATGAACAACCAAATTTACATGTTTCCAACTCATATGATATCATGAATTCACGAAAAAAACATATAAAGATTCCATCTTGGGAATCACCCAATATCAGCAACATGATCATCAACACCCAACAATATAGAAATCATACTTTATAATGAAAAGGAGGGTTTTTGAGCTTTATGGATGAAAGGGATCCATAAATCAACTCACGCATACTATTATATAGCAAAACAGATAAGCATCAACATGGGTATGATCATATCACCAAAATCAACCAAGGTTTTGTATTTTAAAGATTGATTCTTGAACTCCATGGACGAAAGGGATCCATGGATGAACACTACGCATACCTTAGAAGGAAGATTCTTGATGATTGACGGAGGAATTTCCTGGGAATCGGATCTTCAAGCTTGATTGTGCAACCCTAGTTGTTTTTCTCCAATAGTGCTCTTGGATGATGAGCTTTGAGATGTTAATAGGGTTGTAATATGATTAGAAGCTATCTATTTTGTAGGGTTAAGTCTAGGGACATGTAAGGAGTGTTAAAAGACTTAATTACCCTTAAAATAACTCAAAACGGAGTGATTACCTAAGCTAGGTTAGGCGGCGCCTAACTACTCGCCTATGTCTGGGTTGGGCGGCGCGTAACCAATCGCCTATCCTTACTGTCTCTCACGAAAATAGGCATAACTTTTTGCTTGGGTATTGGATTAAGGCAAAATTGGTATCGTTAGAAAGCTAATTCAATTATCCACAATTTGGTGGGTAGAAATATACAGAAATACCACATTAACATCAAGTTATACTCATTCAAAGATGACCCTTGCAAAATCGAACACTAAAACTTGATGGATTCAAAAACTCTTAGCTTGTATTACCTTAAGAGACTCATGTGAACATGCTTAATGTATCATAAGCTATCTTATCATTAGGATACTCATTGTAAGTCATGCACTAAAATTCTACTCACAGGATAGGAGGTTTCATATGTAGGAAAAATGGTTCGTCTCCTAGCTTAGAAACATACGGGGTATTACAGTTAGGTATCTGGAAGAAGATCTATTTTGAAGTTAATTACCCTTTCGAGAGAAACTCCGGGAAGATCTTCAGGGAACACATCTGGAAATTCCCTTACTACTAAAACTGACTCGAACACTCAAACAAGATAGTAAATACACCCCTTACATATCATTCTCCTTACCTTAAGATATAACATAATTTGACCCCTAAGCACTAAAGTACTACCCTTCTATTCAATGACTGGTTCATTAGGAAACTGAAACTGAACAACTCTATTTCTACAATCAACTGAAGAATAGCACGAATGGATCCAATCCTTATTGAGAATGACATTGAAATCACTCATCTCTAGTTCTACAAGATCTACTGAAGTAATTTTCTAAGAAACTATAATCGGGCAGTTTCTGTATATCCGACTGGCTATGATAGACTTACCCACTGGGGTAGACACAAATAAAGCCTCTACTACTGTTTCTGAGCTAACACTAAAATTAATAGATATATAAGGGGTTACAAAAGAAAGTGAGACTTCGGGGTCTAATAAAATATACACATAAAGATGAAAGACTTGTAACGTACCCATAACCACATAAGAAGAGCCTGTTTTGGCACTGTCCACTGGTGGCACTAGAAGTAGCGCCCTATTGAGTCGAGCGACCTGCTGGAGCTAATGACATATTGGACTTGCCCTGTTGGTGCAAATTCTTTCCCTTCTAAGCAACTACTAGACACTGTATAAACTTGTGGCCTAGCTTTTCACACCCAAATCACACATCACTACCAGCCTTGTACACACCTTAATGATTTTTACCATATTTTTGACAAAGTGGATTAGTACAGCCATTTTTTCCACAACCTTGGGACTTGGAGCCTGGCGCCCTATCTAGACTGTCATTTCTGAATTTTAGCACTGGCGCACTAGCTGAATCCAGAGATGGGGCTAAAAACTTCTGACTAAACTGAGAATAGTTACCATCTCTGACCGCGTCTGAGAAAAGTTAAAGCTACCTGTTCTGGCCCTCTTATTATCTCTTTCTTTCTCCTTAATCTCCTCTTCCTCAATCTGCTGAGCACAAACCATAAGCGTAGATAGGTTCATCTCCTTAATTAACATAGTAGTCCTACACTCATTGACCATACTATTAGCTATACTAGAAACAAACTTACTCATTCTATACCTATTATCAGCCACCATTGAAGGAGCATATCTCACCAACTAAGCAAACTTAAGCGAGTATTCCTTCACACTCATATTACCCAGCTTCAAATTAATAAACTCCAGCACCTTAGGTTTCTTCAACTCTAAAGGGAAGACCCTGTCTATAAAGGTTGTAGTAAACTTCTCCCACTCTACAGGCCCTACCTCAGTACCCCTATCTTCTTTCTACTTCTTATACCATATATGAGCTACGTCCTACAACTGATATGCAGCAAACTCTACACTCTCACTCGAAGTGACACCCATGATATTAGCCACCTTCCGAACCATAACAAGAAACTCCTACGAATCCTTTACAGACTTGGATCCTTAAAATAAAGGGGGATTCATTCGGGTGAAATCCCTGAATCCTAGATGCAGTTGTATTTGCCATTGGATTAGCTGGGAAAATAGCCTACTGATTCATTTGAGAAGATAGTGAATGATCTAGGGTAGTGAATGCAGCTCTAAACTGGGTATGAGAGACATGCTCGTTCAGGGAATCATCCTGAACAGGCGGAGTTGCAGGTTGATTTCCCTTTATTCTTTTGTTGTTTCTTTTGGAAGGAATTGTCTGTAAAAAGAAGGGAGAATGAGTCAAAAAGAGAGTTTTAAATAGAGCTTATGCTCATTAGCATGACATGAATACTAAAAGAAGGGAAACTTTTCCTAAAATGTCTCATAGCCTCCTGTCCATAAGCGGGGCGCACTTTACACCTATGCACAAGACTCTACTCAACGTGGCTTTTAGACTCTCGAGAAAATTGTAAAACCTTAGGCTCTGATACCAAGTTTTGTCACGACTTGAGGCTACACCTTAGTCGCGACAACGGAGCTTATGGTCATAAGTGACCACGAGCTAACCCATGAATTGGTACCTCTTGCGAGCAATGAATATCAAATAATAAAGGACATGTGCAGAAATTAACTGGTAAGTCCATAAGGTTTAAATACCAAAAACACAATTGAATTCACAAGTCTGTAACATTTGCAAAACATACTGAAATAGGACTCATAAGAATAATAAACTAACTAGCTGTCTGAATATCTGAAAGCGTCTAAACTGACTGAGAAGTTAACGGGATAAGTCCCCAACTAACTTTGACTAACTAAATTTACTGAACTACTGAACAACTAAAATAAAACATCATGTCCCCGATAGAAGAGGACTCACCACTACTCCTATTGATTAATGCTGGGATGTGTAACTGCGGTTAGGGATCTGAGCATCCGAACCTATGATATAAGACATCATAGCATAAAGAAGAGCATGAAATTAGTACTTTGAATGTACTGGTATATATGATAAGGTCAGTCTGATATACATAGGGTACTGTGCATATGAGATAATGACAAACTGTAAATCATGAGATAACTGAACATAAATGTAAGAAAACTGTAACATCTAAGAATGAACGACCAACCATAAATCTGAAATAAGTCTGTAACCTGAAAGACTGAAAATTGTATAACTAATAAACTAAAAATCTGTACACTTGGTCAAGAAAACCTGAATTGATACAATAGTAATACTATGTGGAGACTATGAGAGGTTCCATCTAACCGACATGCCCTAATCTGAGCAAATCAGGATCCAACCTATAAACCCAGTTGGAAGGGTATAAGTACCGTACCACGGGTACTAACACATAGCTGTGTGGATCCACTCAACTGGTGTCTTGAAGGACTAAGGAGTCAGTCCTAAACTGGTGGGTGACCCTTAAGATAATGCCAGTCCTAAACTACGGGTGACATCTCAGAGAATAACAGTCCTAAAATGGTGAGTAATATCTCATAATCCTATGCTGGGTACGTAGTTCTGGAACTTAGGGAGTACTTCTAAGGACCACGTCCTAGCTGGCAGGTGATCACCTATCCCTAGGTTTGCTCAATGCTAAATCCTACTCCCAACTGCATTGACACTGATTACTGGACTGAACTAAGCTTAACTGAGCAACAACTGATCATAAATAACTTGATTAAATGAATATGCTCACAGTTTATCTTAAGTAATTCTAAAGATACTAAATTTATGTAAACAACTAGGTATTGGGTGTTCGTAACCCACCAGCACTGAATGAAATAACAATAAGTTCATATAAAGCTTTAAAAACTATGATGGAAAATCATCATTCAAAACCCATCACTTAGGCATTTTATCATACACACGGAGATCAAGACTTTAACATGTGGATGCTTTTAAACATGAGAAGATAGCATGAGTTCATGAAGAAAATCATAACTTGAGGATTAATTCTGACTCGCATGATAATGACATGGAAACTACAACAGTCTAAACATACTATAATCCATTCCATTTTAGAACATTCATAATCTTACCTTGAAGTTGAAATAACAAAAGATTCATGAAGATAGTTCAACATAATCATGTAAAAACTCATAATTTAAAATCAAAAAGGATTCTTGGACTCCATGGGTGAAAAAGGGTCCATGGATGAATATCATACATACCTTAAACCCTTAATCTCGAAAAAGAAATACCAATCTTGATGCTTTCTTGAATGCTCTTGAATTGGGTAACTTGAATTCTCGATTTCCTTGGAGAAATAGTAATGGAATTTGATATTCTTATGAGATGACTAGGGTTTCTTTGAGAAGAGGATTGGAGAAGATAGGCAAATAATTCCCTAACTGATGCTTCAATTCGTGAATTTATGAATTGGGTTTAGGAGAAAGGACACAATTGCCCCTCAGACATTTAAATTCATAACTAGAACATGTTTTAAAGGCTCATAACAATACGGTGAAGGTGCCATCGGGATTAACACCGCGACGTAGCCTTATTGCACTGACTCTCGAATTTTATGATTTAAACATGCCCTAAACCTCATCCAAAAAATTTAAAACATACCCGAGATATGTTTCTTACACCCCTGGATAAGAATTAACTCAAAAACGAATGTCTCGGGGTCGGGAAGACCAATTTAAAAATCCTCAAAGTTATGAGGCTTTAAAAATGACTAATTCCCCAACACTTAGTGCAATTTTTACGTTTTAAGCCTCTTATGCATGCAACTAGGAGCTGAACTAAGCTAAGAATAATAAGGGATATTACAAAGATCTTGAGGAAGATGGTTGAAAATGATAGTTCATGGCATAAGATATTTCCTTATGCTCTGCTAGGGTATCGCATAATAGTTCGAACCTCAACTGAGGCAACCCCTTATCTACTTGTTTATGGGAATGAAGTTGTGATAACTGTTGAGGTTGAAATACCTTTCTTAAGGATTATTCAAGAAGCCAGATTAAGTAACGAGGAATAGGTTCTCGCTCGCTATGAATAACTCATGTTGATTGATGAGAAGAGAATGGTTGTCGTGTGTCATGGTCAGTTGTACCAACACAAGATAATCTATGCCTTTAATAAGAAAGTAAGAACTCGAACACTTGTAATCGGTCAATTGGTTGTCAAACGCATATTTCCTCACTAAAAAGAGTACAAAGGAAAGCTTGGTCTAAATTGGCAAGGACCATACATAGTTCACAAGGTACTATCCAGAGGAGCTCTAATTTTATCTAAGATAGATTGTCAAGAGTGGACCAAACCAATCAATTCCGATGCGGTAAAGAGATACTATGTTTGAAGAATGTTTTAGTTTTTGTTTCCTTGGTTTATTTGTAAGCGTCTTTATGATAGTATTTGTTTTATGATGTGTAATTACCTAGAATCCCTTTTCTTTTATGTACGAACTACATTTGACCTAAATTTTCAAGAAAGGGATACGTAGGTGGCCTGTTTCAGCTTTGGACAACCCCTTAGGACAATTTATTCTTTCCTTTTATGTATGAATCATGTGATGACCTGAATTCCCAAACAAGGAATACATAGGGAGCCTATGTTGGCTTTGTTCAAATCATTAGATTTTTTTATCCCTAGCGTAGGTGGAACTATGTTTGACCTGATTCCTACTTCAATAGGATACGTAGGTGCCCCAACAACTCGGTCATATAACCCTAAGAAATAAACACTGGGGAAGAATTTTCAAGAAGAAATCTCAAAAATTCACAAGGGAAGATCATCATTCAATAAAGAAGATGAAGACCCCCGAAGACTTCAGATCATCTCAAATAGTATTAAACTGGGGCAGAAATTTTGAGGGAGTCCTCAAAATTTCTACTAATATATTTCAAATCCCCCAGCGCTAGAGGTCAAAGTCAAGCTTTAGAAATCGCCAGCTGCGACAAAGTCTAGGTAGAATAAATCTCCGGCTATGATAGAACTTCTGATAGAAATCCTCAGTGATGATGAATCCCTGGGAATCCTCTGTCAAACATCAGATATAGTCAGAATAAAGAGTAAGACGTTCGTTGAGCTAGTACATTATATAACTGGCAGAAATTGTCTAAAAGCTTTACAAAAGTTTTTGATACTAGTTTTCAAAATTAAGGCTACTTTCGAAAACCTATACAAATATTTTTACTTAGTGGTTGCCTAGGCATTTATTGGGAGGGGAGTCAGGGTAGAAGTCCCAACATAATGGGTACGAAAGATGGCGAGGAGCAAACCAAGGATCAAAGGAGGTCAACATGGAGTAGTTTCACTTAAGAACAATCATTTTTCTATGGATGCAGGGATCAATATACAAATATGGGAATGTTTTTCAAAAAGTCCCCAAGCGAGTTGCAAGCCACACCAAATCATATAATGCTCAACAATGGTATTTTCTGGTAGCCCCAAAAATGGGTTTAATACCTATTTATCGAGGACTTTTTGAATCACCTATCTCTTTTATTGATACCATAAAGGATAAACAAAGGCACCTTATCTTCTCATTATTTCATAAATCAGCATGTGAATGCATCAAAAGCATGTGATTCAAAGGGATGTTTTTAAGGCTCTATCTAAAGACAGATAACATATGAGATTTCCTAGAAATTGACAATTTGAGGATTATCCATAAGTTATATTATTTGATTAAGATAGCGTACAAGATTACCTATGAGTTGATAGTCCATAGTTCATCTGTAAGGTGCAACAACATCCTAACTGAATAGTGTGTAAGGTTACCCAAAGATCAATAGTTTAAAGGCTATTCATAAGTCACAACTAATCCTTATTAGAGAATATGCCAGATTATCAAATTGATAAGTCCAAGAGTTGTCTATAAGCCGCATAATATCCAAGATCAATTATGTATAGGATTACCCAAAGACTGGTAATTTGAGAGATATCTATAAGTCATATTGTATCCAAGGTCGGATGATGTAGAAGAATACCTGAGAGCTAGCGATTGGAGGGATATCTGTAAGACATATATTATCCAAGTTTGGGTAATGTTCAGGATCACCTATAAGCTAGAAATTCAAAGGATCTGTAAGTCACCTCATATCCAACATCAAATAATGTGCAAAGTTATCTAAAGATTGATAATTCAAGGGAAATCTATAAGTCGTATCAATAAAAAAGATACATAAGACTTACCTGAGGTCACATGTAAAAAATTATTGTCAATAACCTGAGAGGTTATCATTCCACGTACAACAAACATTAAAGGTGAACAAAAGGGTTTCCACATCAGCATAAGATTACACGATTTTAGGGATCATTCTGCATAAAGTGTCGTCGGTATCCAAATGGGCCACCCCACTTTGAAGACATATTCAATCAATAAATAAGATAATTACAAAACAACCAAGAGGGTTGTTGTGTCTGTTATTGCAAGTTATTTATTTCCAACAGGTATATAAGAGAATGGCTTCACTTTTCAGGCAACAACTCATGTAGAGTATAGTAAAAAATATATATATATATGCCCCTTTCGTGAATTGTGTTTAGCACTACTAATTTTTGTTTGAGACATTGTCGAGACATCTGAGGGGATGAAAATCTCAAATCAAAACCACAAATGCGGATGACCTCAAAAAGGACATAACAGAACATAAAACTCTTTCTTAGTGGCAAAACGAGACATAGTCTAGAGAGAGACGTCAAACTCTTTGAATGCAAGTTAAAGGATGATCACCATACCATCCAACCACACCTCTATTAGAAGGCATGTGGGTACTTTAGGATATTGTTATTTCATCTTCACCTTCGGGAAACTTCTAAACTGATACAGAGGGTAAACTTCTCTTTCTTTCAAATTCGGGTGACAACATACTTAGAGTTTTGGAAATTATGTCCAGGTAAGTTTTTGCCTATGGATGTGAAGGATCCCACATTCATGGTTAAGAGGTTACAAGTTTTTTTTTGTAACTCAATTAACTTTTCACTCATCCCGAATCAAAGATTGTTTGAAATAAAAGACTATCTTTTCTACTAATTGAGTCGAACTACAAGCAGTCTGATTTCCTGAGTCTCGGGGATATGTAGGTTGGGCTCTTGGTTGAAAACTCAACTGCATTCCAACCTCCCCCAATCTTTTTATTCCCCTGCTTTTTAGTTTCATAATAAATGCAAAAACTGAAATAGCTTGTGAATTTCTTAAAGATCCTACTTTAAATCAAGATTAAAGTACACGTGGCTTGAATTCTCATGTAACTTGAGATATATAGGAAACCTGATACCGAGGTCCAGCCATAACTCTATGAAACTTATGCATAAACTAATCTCTTTCATAAATGAATTTATAGTAGGACAAAAAATCAGGAATGTTAAACTCCCTTTGTCCAGGGTTACTTGCATCCACCCTACCCAAAGGGAAGGGGCAGTTGTTGACACCTAATTTTTGCCCTCCACGACTAATAGAAGGGAAAAATAAATGACACGAAGTAAAGAAAGCATGGAAAGACAAGGTGATAGAGGAATTGAATAATACAATCGACGAGCACATGACAACTAAAAAGTCAATAACGTTAATGCACTGATCAAATACCTGGTCATCTAGAGGGATGGAAGGAAGTTCTTAGAAGAAATGCAACTAGAGTAAGCCAAACCAAGGATTGAATACTAATAATGGGTTCAGTCCTTTGATAAATGAGTGATATGGATCAAGGACAATGCATTCAGAGCGAGGATAATCTATATTATGTAAATCCGAAATAAGAGTGGTAACATAGAATGTAAGGGGCATCAACAAAGTATACAAGTAAAATGTGTTAAGGTTGTTTATATCGAGGAATAAGGTGAATGTATTAGCAATTGTTGAACACAAAGTTAAGAAAGGGCAAGTTGGTAGAACAATAAGGAAATTGTTTCCAGATTGGGAATGGGTTACTAACTATGCTTCTAGCAACAAAGGGAGAATGTGAATATTCTGGAACCCACAGGTGCTAAACTTTAATATGAAAGATTAACACACACAGTGGATTCACAGGACTATATATTTCAATTCACATAATATAGATTTCAACTTCACAATGGTTTATGGATTACATACTATTACAGATACAAATCACTAGGGGTAGACTTGAAGAGATTGCCAAATACGTAAGGTCGTTGGTTGGTGAGTGATGACTTTAATACTATGTTGGCAATGGATGATAGAATTAATGGTAATCCTGTTCATATTTCTAAGACTAATGATTTCACTAATTTTATGGTAGAAGTAGGAATGGAAGAAATTAGATCAATATGAAGGAGATATACTAGGAGTAATAATATACTGGAGTAATAATCTAATACTTAGAAAGATAGATTGGGAGATTGGTAATGCTAATTGGAAACAAACTTGGCCATAGTAAAATGTTCTTATTATGGAACCTCAATTTTCAAATCATTCTCCATTAATCATCCAATTTGAGGTGGAACTGCGGCAAGGAGGGAAACCAATTATGTTTTTTAATGGTCTGGATAATCATGAAAATTTCATACCTATGGTACAAAGTTGTTGGAATGAATCTATAATAGGTGCTAAAATTAAGTAACTATGGCAAAAGTTGAAAAAAGTGAAAAATGGACTAAAAGAATTAAAATACAGAAAGTACTTCGGAGGGATAGAATGATAAGGCTAAAACAACAAGAACAATAAACTACGACAATAAATATAATTTGAGAATTGAAAAGGAAAGATAGATAAATAATCAAATACACAGACCCAACGAAGGAAATTGAAAGTAAATAATGGGTATATCAAACCCTAGATCCTCAATTCAATAACCTAATTAGCACCTACCTCTTATGTTGACCACAGGGAAATTAAACTCTCAAGATACCAATATTTCCAAATGATTGTTCACGTAAGATAATCCTAGATAACTCACACTCACTAGAGTATCATTGTTCATAGCATTAAAAGTAGTCTAAAATAAAGAAAAAGCTACTATTTATAGCCATGGGCTATTTATTACAATATGGGCCCAAAAGTAACCAATCTCAACAAATTGGGCATATGCCCACATAGTTCATCCATATGCACACGCATGTGACTTCGCAGGAACCTCTGGAAAGGTTAAAAGGCCATTTGCGGCTGGACCTCACAACCTACAGTGCAAGTGACTCCGTAGGTGCATCCAAGGAATATGATAGCTCTTCTTTGCTTTTCTTTAACCTCTCCAAGGACCCTCAACCCTTCTTGTATAAAATCACCAGCTCATGGCACCCGTTGGATAGCAACAAGGGATCGTCACACACCTCTCGCTTCATGATCATCCCATCAAAAGGTCGTGAGGCATTTTGGATTATATCTTCATTTACTTCTTGCAAAAGATTAATTCTCAAATATAAGTCTCGAAAGTATGCAAGACAAACTAACAACCAATATATCCTCAAAGAATAAGGGTTATCATAAAGGTTAGCATCAATATTTTCGTGCCAAGTGAACACCTGCTTAATATATAACCAACTATCCTTCATGTTTAATGAAAAGAACTCATCATACATAGCACAAAAGTGTTGGCTACAACAAGCATCATGAGAATTTCCCAAGGTGCTTACATCAAAAAGATTACCAATAGGCTTAAATAATTTATCAAGAAAATCACCACATGTTGAAACAACCAAGGATAGAATCAATTAGTCACTACGGTTTAGATTACCCTTCCTTTCAAAATAAATCATGTTTACACAAAAGGCATTCTCAACACAAACATGGTTATCTTTACAATCAAAGAGATATGAATAGAAATAGCTAATATCATTTGAGGTGTTATCAAGGACAAGAACACAAGAAGGTAAGAACAAGCATCTTAAGCATCTCACATCCCTTTTACTTAAACAACTTTCCAAGAAAATGTCATTCACTAGGGAAGCCATCTGCGTCAACTTGCCTAACTACATAAGTGTGACAAGGAATAGAAAATAAGAGGTGTTTATCAAGTAGGGACCTTATACTCTTCTCAAAGCAACAAATAGTTTCAGAATCTGGGTTATAGGGGCCACACATTTTAGGCATATCAATGATAAACCACTAAGTTGTTAGAGAGACACCAACACTTTCTTGGTAAGATTTGAAGTCAAATAACTTTATCAAATTACCATCGTATGATAAATGTCATCATGATTCCAAGGATTGCTTGAAATAAGAAGGGGTAGTACATGCTTTTAAATCAAGGCTTTAAGCTTGCCCTTTTGCTTCCCTCATACATGCACCACATGGACCTTTCCTCTCATGCATCAACTTTAAACAAACAGGCTTGGTCATCTTATCTCTTTGTAGTAGCTTTCTCGGTAGGTAGCTCCTTTATTCGATCCATGGATTTAGATGTTCACCCCTTTCTAAAAAGTATCCATTAACCCATAGGAGTTTGTTTAAGAACCTCTTTTGAGTCAATATTTCATCAATTGTGGAGTCCTTAAATAAGAACTCATTTAAGCCTTTAAGTTTATCCCCATGAGGAAATTTATTTGGATCCTCATTTGGAAGCACTTTATCATGACCCTGCAGAAGAGAAATATTGATGATAGGTAGAATGCTAGTACCATTGTAATAATACGGGCTTCGGGTTGACACAAAATTCCCCTTCTTAAGCAAAGGTCATCTCCTCCTCATGGATTTGGTCTACTAAGGCCTTACTACTCATAATTTTCCTCATCATAAGTTAAAATTTATTATCTCTCCTTTTTTAGTCCAAATATCTTTATGGGGAACCTTCATCATTATGCCTAGGAGCACATAAACTTTCCCTTCATTGGGATCTCCTATGAGTTCCCATTCATCTTCAAAGTTTTATACCTTTTAGTTTTATTCCTCACCACCATATTCTTGGTCCACCTAATCTCCAACAAATTAGTCTTACTCCCACAAAAATGATATTTCTTTGATTGGTATATTCATTTTCCTTATAATGCCAACCTTTATATTTAAAACAAACCAGACCTCTAGGATTAGTGTTTGGAGAGTTTTTACCTTCATTATTTGGTGGTACCTTGGGTTAGCCTTCCAATGGGCTTATTTTTTATAGTAATTATTGACTCATTTATTTTTGTTCCACCCAAATGAACTAGAGGATGTGTATCCTTTAGGATTGAAAGACTTTTTTCCCTATTGTTCTTCTCAACATTAATGGCTTTTTCGACAAGTCCTTCTATGCTTTTAAATTTATGGATAATTAATTGAGAAGAAATGTCATATTTGAACCCCTCTTTGAATCGATCCATGAAATGGAGTAGTGGTTCAATAATCTCAAGTTGAAAGATAATTTTTGGAATTCTTCATAGTAGTCTTCCACACCTTTATCTCCTTGCTTCAAGTTGTATAGCATAGTTAGTTGTTATTGTTTATACCTTATTGTCAAATTTTTTCCCTCATAAGTTCTTTCAATTGGTCCTAATATAGAAGGTCAGGATTATCATCTCTTTCTCATTACATCTTTTAGGTTTTCCACCAAGTAGAAGCATATTCTTCGAATTAAGCAATGCCATGGGAGGATTTTTAGTGAATGATTCACTCATTTAGTTAAAAAGTCCTATCATATTGTACTTCACAACCAAGGTAAGAAAATGGATCATTAGCTCCTTTGAAGGTAGGAAGAGTGATTTTGATGGAGTTAAGACTCTTGTCTCATCCCCAATTTCTTCCTTGATCCCATTGACGATGTCCTTAGTCCTGGGTTGGTTTCCTAAGTTGTCTCTTCCATTAGAAACCAGATCAAATCTTCCTCCTCGTCCTTTATGTTCTCCTCTTTAAGCTCCTCACCTATTTTTTATAGGGCCACTTCATCTAACTTTCTATTTTCTCCTTAAGGGATCTCTCCCCCTACATCTTCGACTTGGATAGGTTGATTTTGGTTAAGTGAGGCTTGGGGTAGTAGATTTTGGTTAAGAGAAGCTTGGCTTAGTCCTTGATGAGGGGTGGTTCTTGATTTTGTAAAGATTCTTGGTTGGCTTGATTGAATTGGGGATGTAAAGGGCAAATATGATTTAACTTATTTGGGTAAGTAGTAGCTTGGATGGTAGGATCATGTACTTCCTCGGTGGATTGAACATTTGGTGAAGGGTTTTTGGGGAGATAGCAGTGGACGTGTTTTGATCATGCCCATTAGAAGAAGCACGATAGTTTTGGGGAGTGGAAAAGGTGGAGTTTTGATGTTCTTTCAAGCTATTTGCATCCCCTTCTATGGATCCCAATTGGTCATCCTTAGCATGAAGCTTCTTTATGATGGAAGCTAAAGTCATTTGAATGGTGGAATTAGGTATCTCAGCTTCCTCAGTCATTGTACCTAACAAAATAAAAACTAACAAAAACAACAAACAAGTTAGCACTAAGAAATCAACCTCACAGTCTCTTAGAGTACACATCTTTGTTTACTTCATAATAGGCATCGCTAGCATTGAAAGATCATTTCTACTCCATTAGAAGACGTGGTGTCAATTAATACTTGTGGTAGGAATGAATTCATTCTTTTATATGAAACCATGATTCAAACAATCTAACATACTTGAAACAAGAAATAACAACAAAAAAAAGAGAAAATCAGAAAAAGAACTGGATGAAGAAAGAAAATGGACTGTAAGACTAATCAACCAACTAAGTAGATGAACTACTAGTTGTTAATTAGTTTTAAGAATTAAGAAATGGAATTAAGATGTTGAAAATAAAGACAAAGTCAATTTTAGAGCAGTTGAGGTACGCTTGGATATGGTACGGGCACATGTGGCATCTGCCTTCACAGGAGAGACTTCGCAGGTCACTTTCAGTGAACCTGAAATCATCTACATTGGTGACCTAGGATCGAAAGTGGTTGACCTATGTGGGAAGGTGCGGGCATATATGTCCCGGATCAGTACAACTGTAGCTTTCATATTTTGTCCTTTTGCACTCCTTTTCCAAGAATATTCCTTTTTTAAAACATTCCTTTGTACTAACAATTTTCTTTTCGTTTTCTTTCTTTTGTTGGATCAAACAACACTTTTGGGGGATTATTCTTCTTGATGATTTGAAGATCCTCAAGAACACCAAGAACTTTAAATTTTCCAAATAATTCATTTTGACCCAGAATTACACAAAACTTTATATCTAGGGTCCCTTCAATGTAGGAAATACTTTCTGTAACACCCTGATTATCTGAACCAGAATGATACGCAGTGCTCATGACCCCGAAGAACCACAAGCTAACCCATGCCTAATATCTTTACCTGTACACTGAATAATATAACATAAAAATACGGAAACATGAACTGAAAGGCCATAAGGTTCAATATTAAACCTAATCTGAATATTAATAATGTCTGAATAAAGTGGTATCACAATACCAAAACAAAACTAAATATTGAAGTCTGAATCTAGTCTGTAATCTAGTCTAAAAGCCTCTAACAGTCTTAAGTAGGGAGTGGAAGAAACATGTCTCCAACTAACTCCCGACTACTAAAAGCCAAAATGAAATACTGAAGTAATAAAGTAGTAATCATATCCTCAGAGAATGAGGACTTACTGCTAACTCTGACTGCTGAGATCTACAAAGCTACTGCTGTTATGGAACTCGTGCCTCTAAACCTATTATGTAACATAAGAGAAAGCACCATAGCACAAATGCGTCAGTACGTCTGAACGTACTAAGTATACGAATGAGGTAGGTTGAATGCATGGGGTTCATATGCATGAAAAATACTAATATGAATAACTAGTATGAGTGTGAGAGTGCATACATGAATACATAGTAACTGTGATCGTAAAAACATGATAACTAAATTTGTACACTAATAACGTGGTTTACTAATATTTAGCATGACTGATACTAGGGTTCTGATATGACTGATAACATGAATGACAATTTCTGACAGTCCTGAGTCTGATGGAACTATCTGAGTTCCTTACTGTAACTGAGTTGACTACATCTGACAGTCTTTAAAATCTGAAGAACTATCTGAGTTTCTTTACTGAAATTGATATTGAAACTGTGGGAGGTAGTTGTTTAACCAACATGCCCCATAAGTGCTAATATAGCTAAACTGGGGTCCAATCTATGTCCTGACTAGAAGGGTGTCAATACCGCACCACCGATAAAGATAGGCTGTGAGAACCCTCTACTAGAAGGTACTTAAAATGACAACGGTTGGAACCCTGTAATGGCAGGTTAGGCCACCTCATCTACCCTTAACTAGCAGGTATGATGTTTCAACCTACGCTGGCTACATAGTTTTAGTACGTAAGGATTCCTTCTAAGAATCACACCCTCTACTGGCAGGTGAGATCCCATCCTTGGGTTTACTCAGTGCTAACTTCTACTCCCAACTAAAGAGACTGAACATGATTTATTGACTGTACAAGGACTGAGTTTATTGAATTCCGTTGACTGATAGAATACTACTGATATCTGATAACTAACTGAGATCATGAGGTTTCCTGGGTCACATAACTGACTAAAGTATATCGAACATGGTCTAATTAAGGATATCGTGAAATATGACATGGCTCTAGGCATACAGCTATATTTTTTGGGTACAAGTACCCCCAGGACTTGATGGAAGGAAAACTGACGCAACATGACTTACTTGATCATAAGAACAGAGTTCACAATTCATAATGTCATAAGTAAGGAATGTCATACTTCACATTGTTATCATATTCTTGTTCATGGAAAGGAATACATTTAACATGAAATACTTGCATGGTTTCAATATCTACTAACTGACTGAGATCATAAGGTTTCCTAAGTCACATAATTGACAAAAGTATATAGAACATAGCCTGATTAAGCATACCATGAAATATGACATGGCTCTAGGCACACAGCTATATTTTTTGGGTACAAGTACCCCCAGAACTCGATGGAAGGAAACTGACACAACATGACTTACTTGATCATAAGAACAGAGTTCACAATTCATAATGTCATAAGTAAGGAATGTCATACTTCACATGGTTATCATATTATTGTTCATGGAAGGGAATACATTTAACATGAAACTACTTGCATGGTTTCAATGTCATGAGAATTTCATAGCATAACAACCAATACATAACTATAGCATGAAAATCATGTTGAGTCATAAGGGATAGCATGGACTTGTAATTTGGGAATCATTGAGTCATGAAAACATGGTTTCTACTATTCTAAGCATTTTATCAAACACCTTGCAT
>NC_061111.1:88542678-88601185 GCF_002878395.1 Capsicum annuum
AAATTGGTATCGTTGAAAAGATAATTCAATTATCTATCTGTTGGTGGGTCATAAGCTGATAAAATTCATAGTATAATGACAGATATGATCATCTGAATTTGACTATGGAAATATCCTTCCCAAGAATTCAATTGGTAAGGAATGTTTTGAGCCGTCTAATAGCTAGGACGTATTTGAAACCTTAATACACATCAAACTTGACCATAAAACTACCAAATAACTAGAATTTATTTCTCATGATCTTGAAATATGGTTCCACTATCGGTTAGGAATCTCGGGGTATTATAATATCTCCCCCTTGGGAATATTCGTCCTCGAATGTCTCTTGTTAGGCTAAGAGTAATGATCGGCTAAGCTTACTTGAGAGATGATAACATCTAAAACATGACTATACAACTGGAACTACTGATATTCTGAGTTCTTATTCTGAACATACATATCTGATGCATGGATACTTGATTGAGTTTCTCTCATACACGCATGACTGAATACAATGATGAACTGAATTTTTCTATGGAACATACGTATCTAATGCATGAATATTTGAATGAACTGACTCTTGAAAGCATGACTGGTTATGCAATGATACTAGATACCAAATTTATAATGGGAACATGAGCATGAAGTTGAATACCAAGTTTGTAAAGAATACTGATCATGAAACTAAATAAGATTAAGGAGTACTGTTACCTTGAGCTTGATCTGAATTGGCAAAGAAGAGGTGAGGATATTAGGTACGCATATCTGCTTCTGCTTCCCAAATAGCTCCCTCAATAGATTGTTTTCACCAAAGAACTTTGACTAAAGGGACTTCTTTGTTCCTTAGTCTACGAGTCTGATAGTCTAGAATTTCAACCGGAATTTTCTCATAGGAAATACTGTTCTGAACATCAATGCTCTGAATAGGGACTACGACTGTTGATTCACCTATGGACTTCTTGAGCAAGGAGACATGAAATAATGGATGAACTGAGGCTAGATCAGAAGGCAACTCGAGCTCATAAGCTACCTTGCCAAAATGACTGAGAATCTTATAGGGATAGACATATCGGCCATTGAGCTTCCCTTTATTGCCGAATCTTTTCACTCCCTTCATGGGAGAGATCTTTATATAGACGTAATCGTCAATCTCGAACTCAAGATCCTTTCTTCGCACATCTGCGTAAGACTTCTTGATACGCCCAAATTACAACTCTCAATAGAAAGTATAAGCGGTCGCTGTCAAATATAGAACCCAACACGGTTGGTTGTCGAATCCCACAGGGAATACTGTGCTCACTAAGTGTCGTAATTGTTATTAGACTGTTGATCAGAATTTATTAACCAAAATGGGGGTTTTTTTTTTAATTTGTAAAATGATAAATTGTAACAAGATTAATTCAACTAATGATTTTCTCCATATTTCGTAACTTTATGAGATTAATCAAACCAGGTTTATGATCACCAAAATACCAACATCATTTGGGTTGTGAATTATTTATGAGTTCCACTTAACAAATTCAATTGCAAGAAAGGTTGAATCCTATTCTATATCCATTAGTTTCTCAACCTAAATGGATAGGTTATCCTATAATTTTCTCAAACTCATAGGATTCCTTATTCATTCAACCTAATTCTCATGTAAGCTAATCCTATTAGGGCATTAGCTATTACTCTAAAGGTTAAGTCCCTTAGAAATCATGTAAACACCTTCTTTTCCCCCACAAATACTTTCCTCTCAGAAAAGTGGTGTTCTAGGGCTTACTCCTCAAGGTTGCAACCAAGAAAAGTCATGAAATTAAAGAAAGGTTTATGCAATGTTATTCAATTATGGAACTCAAATTAATTCCCAACCCATAGATGTATTTCATATTAAGGATCCCATAACCCTAGTTATGAGATTTAGCCACAACACTCCATAGAAGATAAAAAATTCATTCTTGTATTATTCATAAATAAATGGAAAGTTTACTTACAAAGAACCCCAAGAATCAGTCCTTGAATCTTCAATGATCAGTTGTTTGATACTAAAATTCCCCAAAGTACTTGGATACTAAGAGGTTCAATAGATGAAAAGAAAACTTGTAAAAGGTAAAAGGATGCGTTCTTAACCCTAAAAGTTGGTATTTATATGTCCCAGCTAAAAAAAGAATTTAAAATTTAAAAACGGAAATACCGTGTCCCATTTGATGGTCCATATGATGGACCGTTAAAGATCTAACGATCCGTCATCATTCCCATCACTCGATTCATCTGAATGGCAGTTTTTGGATAATATCTGATGGTCCACCTGGTGGTCCATCGATGGACTGATGGTTCTCCATTTTTACTATCGTGGAGTCCTTTTGGAAGGCAGCTTCTGGATAAAAATTGATGGTCAATCTGGTGGTCCGTCCCAAGATTGACGGTCCACCACTTTGATCATCATAGAGTTTCTCTGGAGAACAGGTTCTGAATAAATGTTGATGGTCAATCTGGTGATTCGTCCCATGTCTGACGGTCCACCACCTTGATCGTCACCAAGTCCCTCTGAGAAGTAGTTTTTGGATAAGTATTGATGGTCCATCTGGTGGTCTGTCACATGTCTGACGGTCTACCATATTATCCGTCACTCGACTACTCTGGAGGCCTTGTTCTGGTTCAACTTGATGGTATATATGGCGGTCCATCGTAAACCTGACGGTCCATAATTTTGATCGTCAATTCCCCTTTTCTGCTACTTTTTCCAGTTTTCTTCTGTGGTTATCTCCTTTCACTAAAACACTAAAAACCTTCATTAAATATCATTTTAGTGCTTGAAAACATACAATTTTCCT
Source organism: Capsicum annuum (assembly GCF_002878395.1). Lineage (NCBI taxonomy): Eukaryota > Viridiplantae > Streptophyta > Magnoliopsida > Solanales > Solanaceae > Capsicum > Capsicum annuum. Next base: position 88,545,474 of record NC_061111.1, read on the forward strand.
AAGAAAATGATGCTAAATATTCTGTAAAACACCGGAACATCAACACCCTTAACTTAAGATCATTGCTTGTCCTAAAGCAACTCAACTCCAAATAATGCACATGAATAATAAAATATCAGGCAACCAACCATTGAAACATTCTCTTATGCAAACATTCACTCATCAGTTTAATCTCCTGCATTTAACACAACAGAATCTACACCCAGCATTTTTTATAATTCAGTACACAAGCATGAATGTTACATCCCACGGATAAACCAAATTCAGTAAAACTTTGATTGCCCTCACAATAAAGAATTCCACCACTTATTATATCATGTGGACACTGTCCAGCTCTCACACTCTCAAAAAAAATTTCAAACATAGCCTAAGTACCCATAGGCTTGCCCTGGCCATACGACACGTTCTCATGGTTTACTCACTAGGATCAAACAGGTCTTTTTAAGGCTTACAACAAGGTTAGGATTAGGTGGGGTATGTCTTCGAGTGAAGTCACTCATTGAAACTTAACTCTCCCTACCTTAGCAAATTTTTACCCTCAATCTGTTACTTATGTCATTTTTTTATTTTTTATTTTCTTTTTTAATAGAAGAACTAGTCACCCTCAACTTATGTTGATGCAGGCAGTGACCAATTGTTTCTAATTAGATTGTAGCTCACACTCCATTTAGGTCATTCATTTTTTGACACTAGCCACCCTCAACTTAGATGTTTCGTCTAAGTTAAAATATACAATGTTAGCATTTGGCTAAGTTCAAAGCTGAATGTTAAAGTCCTATGGAGAGTTACTGACAAGGGCAGAAAGTTAAACCAATTCTTAGAGGTACAAGATGGGTTCAAATAGGAACAATCTTTCAGGCCGGGTTGCTTCTTTAGGTTAGAAGGTTTAGAACTTCAAGAAGTCCTATTATTCTATCCTAATGACTCCACTAGAAGACTGTATCCATGGCTCGGGCAAGTTCTAGGTCTTATCCTATGAAAGAACTGCAAGTAAATCCTCACACCTATAAGCTTCGAAGTTAAACATCCTTTACAATTCTCAGAATGTTCATTACATGATTTATGCATTTTTTTACAGACCAATGCTGAATATAGAATTACTGATGGTTATTTACACATGCTTAACTAAAAAAGTAAATAATTACATAAACATGTTCAACGTCTTATACCAACATTATTCATTCTCCATATTTACAACTAAGTGCTGAAACCGAACTAATTCATAGATTGTCATTAAACACTTGTATTTACATTACGCTTTACAGAATTTAAATGCAAAAATAAAAACAACCTAGACATGCCGCTTCTACTAGATAGCACATGATAGGATTCTGAATATTGGCAACAACATCCAACCATGGTGTAAATAACCCCACCCTCACATAGAAAAATATGCATTGTCCTTAAACCAATAAATTACCGTACATGAGAATTGGGACTCTCACTTTTCTGAGGCATCTGTCAAGTGTGGTGAGTCTCCATCATCCTCACCCTGCAAAATGTTGGCCCCTATGGTGGTAGGAGCACTCACAACTTCACCCTCGACATTTTGAGGGATGGTTTCCTGAATTGAACCTGTACTTTGCCCCCTTTCTGGGGCAGCACTAGTAGAGACTCCTGCCACTTTATTTTCTTGTTCTCTTTTTTTCCTTTCATCTTTCTTCTTTGATTTCTGCACAGCTCTCTTTAGGTTGTGCTGGTCTAACTCCTCAGGTGATATTTCTTCTGTCTTTCTCTTTTTTTCTTCTTTCCTTGCTGTTTGTTCATCCATTTGCTGCTTGACTTTATCCTTCACTGGTATACCCATCAGATCCAGAATACCCTTATCATCATCACTTACCACCAGAGTCAGATTAAATACAGGTGATTGTGATTGTTTTTTCTTTAACTCAGCTATGTCAGCCTTTGCCTGCTCAAATTCAGCCATGAGCATGGCAAGATTAAGAAGAAATAGAGAATCTATCCTTTTGTTGATGCGAGCTTCCATGTTATCCATCCTCACTTTAATAGTTTGAAATGGCATGACTGCTTCAACCACAATTTTATCCACAAAACATTTGAAATCTCTAGCCCACTTTTCTAACTGCTTCTGGAACCGCTTTTGATTCTTCACAACTTTGACAAAATTTACTGGGTTGAATTTGTATTCCACAAAATCTGCTCCACTAGCAAACTGTATAGAATCTAAACCTACAGACATACTCTAGGGCACATAATTAGGAGGCGCATATGTGGTAATGGGTAAAGGCATACCTTTGATCATTTCTGTGGCTTCGAGAACTGGTATAGACTGAGACTGATGTGCTGGAGGCTTGTTCACTCGAATGTCAAACTTTGACTCATCTCTGGACTTCTCAATGTCCTATTTATGAGTGGCTCAAAACTTCATTATCAACGCCTCAAATCAGCGACACACCAGCTTGTTTGCATAATACAGTAATCAAATATAAGAAAGGTGTGGAAGTAGTCTGCTTATGTGCCCTCACAAACATCTCATCTGTAATTAGCTGGCTGAAATCAATGTCCAAACCTAAACAAATTGGCTACCATCACAGCCCTGTGATTATCCAGGTTTTTATCTTATTTAGTTGGCATTAACCTCAATCGAACAACAGCCCACCAAAACTTAGCTTTGAAACTAAGTGTGAATTTTGCAATGCGTTCTTTGGGGTTAGTTGCCCAGGACGGATTTCCATCATCAGTGATCAACGATGTGGCCCATCATCTCTGGCCATAAGCATTTCTAATTCTATATTCGAAATCAAGGATAGCAGGTAGAGCTTCGTATGCTGGCCCAAACAATATTTTGTTGATAGTTCGGGATGAGATATCAACAACAACTCCTTGGATTGGAACAGACTCTCTGTTTGGTCTATTTAAAATTAGAGTCCCCTTCAAACATTCATCTTTTACCAGAAAAATATAATTTTCAAAGAATTCCCTTACCCAGTTTGGTTGGCACTCCCCTGGTGGCATGCTCATCCATGCCAATCTATAATCATTGAATCAGCGTTCCAATTCCAGATATTCATGAAGCTTTGTGGCAATAATCTGATGTTCTTCATAGAATGATCTCCGAATTCCTTAAGTAGTGGGATGTAACCCATCATAGAACTTTTTTTGTGCTCCCTCAATTTGCCACCTAATAGTATCTCGTACTTGGGGATCCTTCTGTCCAATCATGTTTTAAGCTGCAGGTTCAGCGACTTCTCCTTGGTTCTCCACATTAGCCGCTTCAGTTTCACCTTCTATAGGTAATGGTTGAGTTGAAGAAACTATCTCTTCATCTGGGCTTGAATCGGTGAAACTAATGTTATTGTGACTCCCCTTCTCAGACTGGGGGATTATGATGGCTTCTCTTTCCATTTGCCTGGTCTTATAGGCCGGTGCAAATGTGTTTCTACCTCACTGAGATTTTCCTCCCTTGATTTATGTATTTTTAGGAGCCATGTCACCTGAAAATGGATTAAGGAATCAGTGCAAGGTAAAACACAGGCAAAATAGTTCACAGTGAGGCCTAACAGGAGATTTGACGGTCCACCAGTGGTGGGACGATCTGTCAGATCCACCATCAGATTTATACAGTATGTTTTATTTTTCTGACTTTTGGGACAATCAACTTGGTGGTCCGTCAAAAACTTAACGGTCCACCAGTCTGACCGTCAAATACAATCCACAAACTCATTATCTTTGACCTTCAGGATGGTCAACTTGGAGGTCCATCACAAAGTTGACGGTCCGCCATGTTGACCGTTAGACCTTCATCCTCAGGCATATTTATGGGTTCAACTGATTTTCAGCGCAGCTTAAGACCAAATCAATTTTTAGCTTGAGCAACAACATTAAAACCACATTTTAACCAAGACTTTATCCACTAAATCAAACTTAAGCATAAATTATTCAAACTCAACACCATTAGACTAAATCATGAAACAATCCATGCCCTTACTCTTCAAATGAACAAGAGGAAAGAAATAAATGTACATACCTTGATGTTGCAGTATTCTACTTGCTTGAGACTTCAAAGACTGAACTACTTTCAACTTCTATCACTTCTATTACTCTTTATTTTGTGATGGGGATAGGGAAAGAATGACCTAGCTTAAATATAAAAGTGATGGAGGAGTGAAGGAGTCTCAGCTAGGATAACTCAGTTCAGGTTCTTTGAAACTTGGAGAAGTAGAAAAATCAAAGGTCATGGAACGATTACAATGAGTGTACCTGCTAAATTTTATTCTTAAATCTCATTCCAGATCAAATACAGAGTACTTATAAAGAGTACCGATTTAACCCAACCCGATTCAGAATTAGGGTTAAAGTGACAGTCGAATTGACGGTCCATCATAAGTGTGATGGACCACCGCTGGGATGTCACCCCTCAGCTGAGTCGATGAGTTTCTATTTTGGTGTGATGGCAAATGGAAGGTTCAACCACAGTCGTAATGGTCCACCAAATTGGCCATCACTACTTACCAGAATATAGGTCAGCAGTCCTGCTTCTGACGGCTGCTTTGACGGTTCACCATATACTTGACCGTCCGCCACTCATGCTGTCATACCCTATCCAGTGAATTCATTTTCCTTTTTTTTTTACGGTTGAGTGTGGTGGTCCGTCAATAATTTGGCGGTCCATCAAGTGTACCGTTGCAAATTTCCAGTAGCTTAAATGTGCCCAATTTTCCTCTTTACAGCACTTCTGGTCCTGAACACTTCATAAACTCTACTTATGGTTACAACAATATGTTGTGGGTTGTCTCCCACTAGCGCCTAATTTAACATCGCGGCACGACTTAGGTATCTCGAATACTCAGACTTGATTGAGGTAAAAGACATCAACACTTTTTATTAGGTATTTTGGACCAATATAAAGTTTGATTCTTTGCCTGTTAACTTTGAAGACACTACCATCTTCATTTTCAAGCTCGACTACTCCAGATGAGTAGACTTGGCTAATTTTAAAAGGGCCTAACCATTTAGACTTCAACTTACCCAGAAATAGCTTCAGTTTGGAGTTGAAAAGAAGGACCAAATCACCTTTCATAAATTCTCTCTGTGTAATCCTTTTGTCATGGTATTTCTTCATCCTTTCTTTGTACAAGTCAGCTCTTTCTTAAGCTCTGAGATGGAATTCATCCATCTCATTAATCTACTCTAATCGTAGATCAGCTGCTTTCTTCCAATGCATATTCAGCCTTCTTAGAGCCCACAATACCTTATGTTCTAGCTCAATTGGCAAATGACAGGCCTTCCCATAAACTAGCTAATATGGTGACATGCCAATTGGTGTCTTAAAAGCAGTTCGATACGCCTATAAAGCATCAACGAGCTTTTGAGTCCAATCTTGTCTACTGGCATTCACAGTTTTAGCGAGAATGGCCTTGATCTCGCGATTCGACACCTCCACTTGCCCACTAGTTTGTGGGTGATAAGGAGTTGCTACATGGTGTTGTTTTACTCCATACTTTGCTAGCACAGCCCTGAAGATTTTATTATAGAAATGGGATCCCCCATCACTTATGATTGTTCTTAGTACTCCAAAGCGGGAGAATATGTTCTTTTTCAGAAATGCCATAACTCTTTTTCCTTCATTGTCAGCCAACGCCACAGGTTCTACCAATTTTGATACATAATCTACAGCTACTAGGATGTATTTTAACCTATACAATCTTACAAATGGGCCCATGAAGTCAATGCCCTATACATCAAATAACTCTACTTCCATCATCTTGTACATTGGCATCTCATGGCGTTTGGAGATTGATCCTTGTCTCTGATATCGATCATATCTACGAATAAGCTCATATGCATCTCTGAATAGTGGGGCCAATAGTAGCCACTCTTTAGTTCTTTCTGAGAAGTGTGGTTGCTTGACTGGTGACCACCAATAGGTGAAGCATGGTATGCTTCCAAAATATTCAACATCTCCACATCTGGTACACAGCACCTAATAACACCATCTGCACATCGCCAAAAAAGATAGGGCTCATCCCAGAAATATTGGGTAACATCATGAAGGAATTTTTTCCTTTGGTGAAAGGAAAGATTATCTGGCATCACCTCACTTACCATATAGTTTGCGAAATCAGCATACCATAGAATCTGCTCGAACTTAGCAGCTAGTATCATCTCATCCGGAATGGAATCATTTATATCTAACTTGTCCTTGATTGTTTATTCGCATTCAAATCTGGATAAGTGATCATCTACCTAATTTTCGCACCCCTTGCGATCCTTTACCTCAAAGTCAAATTCTTGAAACAATAATACCCACCGGATCAATCTTGGCTTCGCATCTTATTAGCCATTAAGTACATCAGAGTTGCATAATCCGTATAGAACACTACCTTAGTCCCTAGCAAATATGCCCTAAATTTCTCAACGGTGTAAACTATAGCCAGAACTGTTCTTTTGAGCCCCATTCAGGGCTTTGCTAGCATAGTAGATTGGATGAAACAACTTATCCTTTTTCTAGCCTAACACAGCTCCAAGTGCCACCCGCTAGCATCGCACATTAGTTCAAACAATTTTGTCCAGTCGGGAGAAATAATAATAGGAGCCTCCACTAACTTTAGCTCAATACATTCAAACGCCTGCCTGCAGTCATCATCAAAAAAGAAGTTACCTCTTTTTTAATAAGTTTGCACAATGGGTTTGCAACCTTCGAGAAATCCTTTATAAATCTACGATAGAATCCTGCATGTCCAAGAAAGCTACGCACCTCTTTAATAGAGATGGGGGGAGGTAGTCTCTCGATAACCTCAACTTTGGCCTTATCCACCTCAATACCTTTCGCAAAAATTTTATGACCGAGAACAATGCCCTCTTTCACCATGAAGTGGCATTTTTCCCAGTTAAGGATCAGGTTAAAATCTTCACACCGCTGTAATGCTTGACTTAGATTCAGCAAGCATAAGTCAAAGGAATCTCCAACTACTAAAAAATCATCCATAAACACCTCTAAGGTGTCTTCAACCATATCAGAGAAAATAAACATCATACACCTCTGGAATGTAGCCGTTGCATTACATAATCCAAAGGGCATCCTTTTAAAAGAAAATGTGTCATATGGGCACGTGAACATCGTTTACTACTAATCCTCAGGAGCAATAGAGATCTGATTATACCCAAAATACCCATCCAAGAAACAGTACCAGCCTTTTCCTGCCAATCGATCAAGCATCTAATCCATGAATGGCATTGTAAAGTGATCTTTCAGTGTCCATGAATTTAGCTTTCGATAGTCCATACACACCCTCCAACCTATGACAGGCCTGAGTCGAATTAGCTCATTCTTCTCATTGGCCACTACCATCATGCCCTCTTTATTAGGCACACACTGTACAGGACTCACCTATTTACTGTCTGAGATTGGGTACACCACCCCTGCATCTAGCCACTTGATGACTTCTTTCTTCACCACCTATTATATAGGTGGATTTAGGCGACGCTGATGCTCAATAGTTGGTACATAATCTTTCTCTAACTGAATCTTGTGCATACATATGCCAGGAGAGATACCAATGATATCTGCAATAGTGCAACCAATAGCTCTCTTATATCTCTTAAGAACAAAGATAAGATCTTCCACCTATTGTTCATCGAGATCAGCAGTAATAATAACTAGCAGCATATTTCTACTACCCAAGAACACATACCTCAGATGACTAGGTAGCTCCTTCAAGTCTAACATTGGTATCTCTTCAATGGATGGCTTTGCTGGTGGTGAAGGCCGATTCTTAAGGTCAAGATCCAGCTTCTTGGGGGCATAAGAATATGAACCCATTCCTGTCAAACCACAGACAGTTTCTTCGTACTCATCAATATCCTCACGATCAAAGTTCATGAGCACAGCAGCCAATGGCTCAACAGTAAGCCGCTCTTCCAAAGATAATTCCTGCTCTTTCTCATAATAAATATCAACTATACAGAACACATTCATTTCTTTAGGATACTTCATTGATTTGCATACATCAAAATGCACTACTTCATCATTCATCCAGAATAAAAGCTCATTTGCTCGTAGATCAATAAGAACACTTTCGATTGCGAGGAAAGGTCGACCCAAGATTATGGGCACCTCAAAGTCCACCTCGAAATCCAAAATAACAAAATCTACAGGAAAAATAAAGGTATCTACCTTCACTAATACATCATATAGAACCCCAACAGGCCGTTTTACCGACCTATCTGCCATTACAAGCCACATGTTGGTTGGTGTAGGATCTCCCAACCCCAACTATTTATAAATGGATAGCGGCATCAAATTAATGCTAGCCTTGAGATCACATAAGGCTTTGGCAAAATCCAAAGACCCCACCGTATAAGAAATAGTGAAGGCTCTCGGATCTGCCTTCTTCTTAACTAATGACCTAGTAGCAATCGCACTACAATGATGGAGATTATCAACTAGTTCATAACTTGATGCTCTCTTCTTTGTCAAAAGATCCTTCATGAATTTGGCATACCCTGGCACTTTCTTTAATGCCTCAACCAAAGGCATATTTATATTCAGCTGCTTCAACATAGACATGAATCTACTGAACTTTATGTCATTAGTCTTTTTATTTAGTCTTTGAAGGAAGGGAGGTGGTGGTTTTGGCAAAGTTTTAACCACAACTTCCTTTTCCTTGTCCTTTTTTTGTTCAAATGTAACGGTCTGCTGATAATCAGGTACAGTATCTGGAATAACCCTATCTGATCCTATAGATTCCATAGAATTATCAATATTATCTTCGTCCACATCTTCTGTTATCACATCAACTACCGGCTTACCTATAGATTGGCTGTCCAACACCTTACCACTTCTAGTGGTAATTGCCATGCACAATTTATCCTTCTTAGGATTTTGGACTGTGATACTAGGTAACGTACTAGACTTCCTTTGATTAAGTGCCACCAATAATTGGCCCATTTGCTGCTCTAATTGTTTGATCGACATAAAATGTGAGTCAACCAATTGGTTCATCGAAGATAAATCATTTTTTACCTCAAGTACTCTAGCGTTGGTTTCTTTAATCTCTTTAATATCTTGGCCATCATGTCCTCCATGGACATCTTCCCAGAACTAGATGTAGTTGTATCATGATTTCCAGGAGGAATATACAATACACTCCTATTATTTTTGCTTTTCTAATTTGCTTGGTCATGATCCTTGTATTCGGTTCGATCATAATAGTTCCGACCTTTGTTTCCTTGGCCACTGCCTCGAAAACCCCCTGATTGTTTAAGTAATTGGCTTCCTCTTTGGAATTGTAGTTAGCTCTTCCCTATGATGCAATAGCTTTAACCTTCTCTGTCTTTCCTGATAATAAATATTTAGTGAGAAGGTCCATTTGTATTTTCATGTGAGCCATATTTTGGTCACGGTCCTCTTCCCTTTGCCTCTATTCTACAGTCATACCAATAGATATAGTAGAGCTTGTTACCTTATAATCCCTAGTATTCCAAGATCTACTCTACTTTATCATACAATCTAGCATCTCAGATGCCTCAACAAAGGTAAGATCCATTAATGACCCACCTACATCATCATCTACCACTGGCTTGGTCACCGAATTCAAGGCTCTATATAATATCTCCATCAAATGGACATTTGTCATCTGATGATTTTGGCACCGCATAAGCTTCTTCTTGAACCACTGCCAAGTCTCGTGGAGAGCCTCAGTTAGAAGCTGTCTGAAATTGCTTATCTCATCTCTCAATTATGCTCTCTTGGACACAGAAAGAATCTTTCTAGGAAAGCTTCTTTCAGTTGCCTCCAATTGGTGATAGAGTCGGGAGTTATCCCATTCAACCATAGAGTTGCCTCTTCAGATAGAGACAATGGAAATAGGCATAGACAAATTGTATTCTGAACAACCCCCGGATCGTCAAACGACTTGCATATTGAGATAAAATTAATTAGATACATATTCAGATCATCGTCTGCAAGTCCACCAAATAACCCTTTGAGTTGCAGCAACTGGATCATAGTGCTAGTTATTTTGAACTTGGATCCGTGTGCTAAAGGTGAAGGAATAATAGCCCCTGTGGCACTATCCCCATCCAGTTCATCATCGTCATCATCAAAAGCAAACTGCCCAGCTCTGCGTTCGGGACTCATTCTAGCCTGGCGATCTCTATTGACAGGTGCAGCCAAATATCTGCACGCCTTGGATTTAATATCTCATCATCACCCAGATCTTCATCATCAAGATTTGGTGCCCGACCTAGGTTATCAGCGTTCTGCCGATTTACTTACGCAGCTGCCAATGCAGCTAACCTAGCCTGCTCCTGTTGAGCAGTTATTCTTTTAGGGTCTCGTTGTGCAACCATTCTACCGATGAGATATGGTTCAAGATTTATAGGTAATAATGGTTGACTCGATCTCTGTGTATTTAGCATGCACAAGAGACAACCTGTTCAAAACAAAAACAACAAACAAAAAGTAAAGTTTTAGAGTCTTTGATCAAAGGGTCTATTAACTATCACAAACTTAGTTGACAACCGTATTCCCCAGCAACGGCACCAAAATTTGATACGCCCAAATTACAAATCTCAGTAGAAAGTGTAAGCGGTCGCTATCAAATATAGAACCCAACTCGGTTAGGTGTCAATGCCATAGGGAATACGGTGCTCACTAAGTGTCGTAATTGTTATTAGACTGTTGATCAGAGTTTCTTAACCAAAATGGGTTTTTGGTATTTTTCTAATTTGTAAAATGATAAATTATAACAAGATTAGTTCAACTAATGATTTTCTTCATATTTCGTAACTTTATGAGATTAATCAAACTAGGGTTATGATCACCAAAATGCTAGCATCATTTGGGTTGTGAATTTCAATTGCAAGAAAGGTTGAATCCTATTCAATATCCATTAGTTTCTCAACCTAAATGGATAGGTTATCCAATAATTTTCTCAAACTCATAGGATGCCTTATTCTTTCAACCTAATTCTCATGTAAGCTAATCCTATTAGGGAATTAGCTATTACTCTAAAGGTTAAGGCCCTTAGAATTCATGTAAACACCTTATTTTCCCCACAAACACTTTCCTCTCAGAAAAGTGGTGTTCTAGGGCTTACTCCTCAAGTTTGCAACCAAGAAAAGTCATGAAATTGAAGAAAGGTTTATGCGATGTTATTAATTATGGAACTCAAATTGATTCCCAACCTATAGATGCATTTCACATTAAGGATCCCATAACCCTAGTTATGAGATTTAGCCACAATACTCCATAGAATATAAAGAATTCATTCTCGTATTATTCATAAATAAATGGAAAGTTTACTTACAAAGAACCCCAAGAATTAGTTCTTGAATCTTTAATGATCAGTTATTTGATACTAAAATTCCCCAAAGTACTTAGATACCAAGAGGTTAAATAGATGAAAAGAAAACTTGTAAAAGGTAAAAATATGCATTCTTAACCCTAAAAGTTGGTATTTATATGTCCCAGCTAAAAAAAGAATTTAAAATTTAAAAACGAAAAAACTGTGTCCCATTTGATGGTCCATATGATGGACCGTCAAAGATCTAATGGTCCACCATCTTTCTCGTCACTCGATTCATCCGAATGGCAGTTTCTAGATAATATCTGATGGTCCACCTGGCGGTCCATCAATGGACTGAAGGTCCGCTATCTTTACCGTCATAGAGTCCTTTTGGAAGGCAGCTTCTGGATAAAAACTGATGGTCAATCTGGTGGTCCATCTTAAGACTGATGGTCCACTACTTTGACCGTCATGAAGTTCCTCTAGAGAACAGGTTCTGGATAAGCATTGACGGTCAATCTGGTGGTCCGTCCCATGCCTGACGGTCCACCACCTTGATCCTCACCAAGTCCCTCTGAGAAGTAGTTTCTGGATAAGTGTTGACGGTCCATCTGGTGGTCCGTCACATGTCTGATGGTCCACCATATTGTCCGTCACTCGACTCCTCTGGAGGCCTTGTTCTGGTTTAACTTGATGGTACTTATGGCGGTCCGTCGTAAACCTGATGGTCCGTTATTTTAACCGTCAATTCCCCTTTTCTACTACTTTTTCCAGTTTCTTCTATGGTTATCTCCTTTCACTGAAACACTAAAAACCTTTATTAAATATCACTTTAGTTTCTTGAAAACATATAATTTTCTTAGGAAAATGATGCTAAATGTTCCGTAAAACACCAGAACATCACTTTTGTTGGCTCTGAGCAGCCCGGAGTCTTTCTCTGATCAACTGGACTTTCTCTATGGCATCAAAAACCAAGTCAGGACCTATGACTGTGGCCTCATTAATTTCAAACCAACCAACTAGAGATCTACAACTCTTACCATACAGAGCTTCGAATGGAGCCATCTGAATACTGGAATGATAGCTATTATTGTATGCAAATTCAATCAATGACAAGTGGTCATCCCAACTACCCTTGAAACCAATTGCACACACCCTTAGCATATCTTCTAGAGTCTGTATGGTCTTTTTTTCTTAACCATCTGTCTGAGGGTGAAAAGTTGTGCTGAGATGAACTTGGGTACCAAGACCCTTTTGGAATGCTTTCTAGAAGTAAGAGGTGAACTGGGTACCTTTATCTAATATGATAGATAATGGAACACCGTGTAATCTGACCAACTCCCTGATGCAGAGTTTGGCATAATCCTCGGCTGAATAAGAGGTATGGACTGGGAGAAAATGAGCTAACTTGGTCATTCTGTCTACAATAACCCAAACTAAATCATGCTGAAGACAAGTTCGAGGTAAACCCATCACGAAGTCCATGTTTACTTCTTCCCACTTCCAGGTAGGAATAGTGAACTCCTGCATGAAACCACTAGGCTTCTAATGCTCTACCTTAACCTACTGACATGTAGAGCACTTAGCCACAAACTCTGCAACATCCCTCTTCATCCCACTTCACCAATAGATCTCCCGCAAGTTGTGGTACATCTTTGTGGCCCATGGATGAATAGAGTATCGCACACCATGAGCTTCTGCAAGAATTTTCTACCTCAATTCATCTATACCTGGAACACACAAACGATTCTGGTAACGAAGAACACCATCTCCCCTTGGGAGAAAACCTCTACTTTCTGATCTCTAACCGACTCTTTCATCTTGAATAGGCTAGGATCCCTATCTTGTTTTTCTTTTACCTTGAATATTAGAGATGATTCTGAGTTACTCTGAACATATATACCACCCTCTGAAGAATCGACTAAGCGAACGCCTAGTCTAGCAAGCTGGTGAACTTCCTAAACTAACTCTTTCTTAATGTCCTCAACATAAAAAACACTACCCATAGACAGTCTACTGAGAGCGTCGGCCACAACGTTGGCCTGGCTCAGATGGTAAAGGACACTCATGTCATAATCTTTCAAGAGCTCTAACCACCTTCTCTGAAAAAGATCGAGATCTTTCTGGGAAAAGACATACTGGAGACTCTTATGGTCTGTAAAGACATCTACATGAACTCCATAGAGATAATGCCTCCAAATCTTCAAGGTAAATACTATGGCTGCTAACTCAAGATCATGAGTAGGATAATTCTTCTTAGGAGGCTTTAACTGTCTGGAGGTGTAGGCTATGCCCTTACCATGCTGCATGAGGACACAACCTAAACCCACTCTAGATGCATAACAATATACCACGAACCCATCTAAACCATCTAGAAGAGCTAGAACTAGAGCTGAGGTGAGTCGAGTCTTCAACTCCTGAGAACTCTTCTCGCAAGGATCTGACCACTAAAATTTGACCTTCTTCTGAGTCAATTTGGACATAGGGGATGCAATATAAGAAAATTCCTCAACAAACCATCTGTAATAGCCAGCCAACCCTAAGAAACTCCTAACATCAGATGGAGAGACTGGGCGAGGCCAGTTTCTTACTGCTTTGGTCTTTTGGGATCTACTCTAATGCCATCACTAGAAATAATATGGCCAAGGAATGCTACTGACCTTAGCCCAAACTCAAACTTACTAAATTTGGCAAATAGCTGGTGATATTTGAGGGTTTGAAGTACTATTCTGAGATGGTCTGCATGATCTCGCTCCGTGCGGGAATAGACCAGAATATCATCTATAAATACCATGAAAAATATTTCCAAGCACTACTTGAACACACGGTTTATCAAGTCCATGAAAGCTTCAGGGGCATTAGTAATTCGAAGTGACCATACCGAGTATGAAAGGCTGTCTTCAGAATGTCACATTCTCTGACTCGAAGCTGATGGTATCCTAATCTAAGGTCTATCTTAGAGAAATAATTGGCACCTTAAAGTTGGTCAAACAGTTCATCAATCCTGGGAAGGGGATACCTATTCTTGACCATAACTTTATTGAGATGACGGTAATCAATGCACATCCTGAGAGAACCGTATTTCTTACGAACGAATAAGATTAGTGCGCCCTACGGGGAAATACTGGGTCGGATGAATACCTTATCTAAGAGATCCTTCAACTGTTCTTTTAGTTGCTTGAGTTCTACAGATGCCATTCTATATGGCGGAATAGAAATAAGTTGAGTGTCTGGAAGAAGATCAATACTTAAGTTTATTTTCCTTTCAGGAGGAATGCCTGGAAGATCTTCAGGAAATGCATCTGAATACTCATTAACCACTTGGATTGATTTAAATCTGGGAGATTCAAAACTAGAGTCCTTGACATGCACGAGATAATAAACTCACCCCTTAGTTATCATTTTCCTTGCCTGAAGGTAAGAAACAAGCTGACCCCTAAAAGATAAAGTACTACCATGCCACTCTAAGACAAGTTTATTTGGAAACTAAAACTGAACTATTTTGTTTCTACAGTTGACTGTGGCATAGAAGGAATAAAGCTAATCCATGATAAGAATGACATCAAAATCAGTCATCTCTAATTCGACTAAGTTCACTGAGTTGATCTTCTAAAATATCATAATCGGGCAGTTCCTGTATACCCATCAAGCTATGATGTTTTTACCCACTGAGGTAGAGACTGAAAAGGGCTCTATTAAAATTTCAGGACTGATTCCAAAATTACCTGCTATAAAGGGAGTAACAAAATACAAGGATGCACCTGGATCTAGCAAAGCATAAACATGGACATGGAAAATCTATAACGTACTAGTAACGATATCAGGAGAATTTTCCTGATCCTGTCGGGTCTGAAGAGTATATAGTTTGTTTGGTCTTTGCCCACTAGTAGCACTGAAAGTGGCACCCTGCTTATTTGGGTGACCGAACTGAGCTGTGGGACAGTTCTGTTGACCCTGAGGACCTGATAGCAGACAATTTCTAACCCTGTGTTCTGGCTTGCCACATCCAAAATAAGTATCACTGCCAGCCCTGCAAGTACCCTGATGGTTCCAACCACAATTTTGGCAACGAGGATAGGTGTGGGCACTGCTAACACTGCTCTAAGGCTTAGAGCCTGGTACTCTATCTCTGTTGCTATTTTTGAATTTCAACACTGGAGTACTGGCGGAGAAAGGTGTTGGGACTGCTGGGTCAGGATGAAATGGAGAACAATTTTCTCCTTCTGATTTGGGCTGAGAAAAGCTAAAACTTCCTAACCTTGCTCTTTTGTTCTGCCTCTCCCTAGTCCTAGTCTTCTGCTCCTCAATTTGCTAAGCATGATTCATAAGCCTAGCTAAAGTCATATCACTGTTCAGCATCACAGATCTACACTCATTTACCATGCTATCATTCACCCCTGACATAAACTTGCTTATCTTAGATCTACTGTCCGCAACTACATGAGGTACATATCTGGCTAATTGAGTAAATCTGAGAGAGTACTCTTTAATCATTATATTTCCCTGCCTGAGGTTGATGAACTCTAGAACTTGCCTCCCTCAGCTCTTGGGGAAAGAATCTGTCTAAGAAAGCCATGACAAATTCCTCCCACTCTACAGGACCTACATCCTCTAACATTTCAGACTTCCACTATTTGTACCAAGTATGAGCAACATCCTGTAATTGGTATACGTCTAACTCGACACTCTGAATAGAAATAACTCCCATGATATCTATGACCTTCTGGACTTGGTCAATGAATTCTTAAGGGTCTTCATCAGACTTAGACCCAAAGAAAGATGGAGGGTTCATTCAGGTAAAGTTTAGAATCCTAGCTACAGTTGAGTTGGCCACTGGGTTGGCTGGAACAACTATTGGCCATTCATTCTGGGCTACAATAGTCTGAGCAAGTATGGTAAATACATCTCTAAACTTTGAATGAGAAACATGTTTTCCCAAAGGATCTTTAGGCTGAGGAGCTAGCTGGTTTCTTCTCTTTGGATGCATGTTCTGAAATAAAGAGAAGAACGGATTAGACTGAGAGTTTAACTTGAGATTATGCTCTCTGGCACGACATGAATACTAAAAGAAGGGAAACTGTTTCCTAAAACATCTTATATCCTCCTGTACATAAATATGGTACGCAACATACCTATGTACAAGACTCTACTAGATGCGACTTTCAGACTTCCTAGGACACTATTGAACCTAGCTTTGATACCAAGTTTGTAACGCCCCGATTATCTGAAGCAGAACGCTACACGGTGCTTATGACCCTGAAGGACCACAAGCTAACCCATGACTGATATATGTACCTGTACACTGCATAATATAACATAAAATGTAGAAACATGTACTGAAAGGCCATAAGGTTCAATAGTGAACATTACTTGAATATTAACAATGTCTGAATAAAGTGGTATCACAATACCAAAATAAAACTAAAATACTGGTCTGAATCTAGTTTGTAATCTAGTCTAAAAGCCTCTAATTGTCTGAAGTAGGGAGTGAAAGGAATATGTCTCCAACTAACTCCCGACTACTGAAAGCAAAACTAAAATACTAAAGTAATAAAGTAGTAATCATGTCCTCAGAGAATGAGGACTCACTTCTAAATCTGACTATTGAAATCTATAATACTACTGCTGCTTTAGAACTCATACCTCTGAACCTATGGTGTAACATAAGAGAAAGCACCATAGCACAAATGCGTCAGTACATCTGAATATACTGAGTATACGAGTGAGGTAGGCTGAATACATGGGGTTCATAAGCATGAACTATACTAATATCAATAATTAGTATGAGCATGAGAGTGCATACATGAATACATAATAACTGTGACCGTGAAAACATGATAACTGAATTTGTACACTGATAACGTGGTTTACTGATATCTAGCATGACTGCTCTGGGGTTCTGATATGACTGATAACATGAGTGACTATTTCTAACAGTCCTGAGTCTATTGGAATTATCTGAGTTTCTTACTGTAACTGAGTTGACTGTATCTGATAGTTCTTAAAATTTGAAGAACTATCTGAGTTCCTTTACTGAGGCTGAGACTGAAACTGTGAGAGTTAATTATTTAACCTACATGCCCCATATGTGCCAATATAGCTAAACTGGGGTCCAATCTCTGTCCTGACAAGAAAGGTGTCAATACCGAGCCACTGATAAAGACAGGCTGTGAGAACCCTCTACTGGCAGGTACTCAAATAGAGAACGATAGGAAGCTTCTACTGGCAGATTAGGCCACCTCATCTATCCTCAACTAGCAGGTATGATAACTCAACCTATGCTGGCTACGTAGTTCTAGAATGCAAGGATTGCTTCTAGGAATCACACCCTCTACTGGGAGGTGAGTTCCCATCCTTGGGTTCACTCGGTGCGAACTTCTACTCCCAACTGAAGAGACTTAACATGGACTAAGTTTATTGAATTCCATTAACTGAAGGAATACTACTGATATCTGATAACTGACTGAGATCATGTGGTTTCCTGAGTCAAATGACTGACTGAAGTCTATGGAACGTGGCCTGATTAAGGATATAGTGAAACATGACATGGCTCTAGGGACACAGCTATATTTTTCGGGTACAAGTACCCCCAGGACTCAATGGAAGGAAACTGACACAACATGACTTACTTGATCATAAGAACAGAGTTCACAATTCATTATGTCATAAGTAAGGAATTTCATACTTCACATGGTTATCATATTCTTGTTCATGGAAGGGAATACATTTAACATGAAATTACTTTCAAGGTTTCAATATAATGAGCATTTCATAGCACAACAACCAATACACGACTATAGCATTAAAATTATGTTGAGTCATAAGGGATATCATGGACTTGTAATTTGGGAATGATTGAGTCATGAAAACATGGTTTCTACTATTCTAAGCATTTTATCAAACACCTTGCATGCACTCTTTAGGGCATAGGTGTGTTCATCAAATTAAAACTCTAACACCCCCAAATTCATGGGTTTCAACCAACAAGCTCACACACTTTATGAAGATACATCAAGATCACGCGTTGTAACTCAATTAACAACCATAAATCATGAACATGATCATATCACAATCATACAACCATAATACATTATTTAAAATATGGTTCTTGGACTACACGGATGGAAAAAAATCCATGGAGGAACACTACGCATACCTTAGTAATTGAATCTTGAAAGAAAATTAACCTTTTTTGAATGTTCTTGGATTGGGAGTCTTAATTCTTGAATATCTTGTAGAGGGTGTGATGGGGTCTTGAAGTTAATTGAGAAGAAATCCTAAGTTTGTTCTTAGGAACAAAGAGGGTTAAGAGCGTTTGAAACTTAATTCCAATAGCTACATACGTGTTTTTGGTGTTTTATGTCGTGGGATAAGGTTTAGGGTGAGAAAAAATACCAAAATACCCCTACAAAACTACCTCCCAGTTGCTGAAATTATCAGCTGACGACATGGGCTGATAAGCTGTCAGATCTGTGATAGCCCGTCAGCACAAGTTGTCACTTGGGAGCTGGAATTTTTGACATTCTGCCTAAAGTCTGACGACATTGCTGATAAGTTGTCTGAAATGCCATCAGAATTGTGATAGGATATCAGAAATGTCGTCAGAATTGTGATAAGTCGTCAGAAATGTCGTCACTCAGTTTTCAGGCTGACATGCTGGAGTAAAATGGCCATAACTTTTTGCTCCGATATTGGATTTAGGCGAAATTGGTATCGTTGGAAATATAATTCAATTATGTATCTATAAGTGGGTTATGAGCTGAAAAATTCATAGTATAACGAGAGATATGCTCGTCTAAAGTTGACTATGGAAATATCCTTCCCAAGAATTTAATCAGTAAGGAATGTTTTAAGCCGTCTAATAGCTAGGACGTATTTGAAACCTTAATACACATCAACATTGATCATAAAACTAACAAATCACTAGAATTTATTTCTCATGATCTTGAAACATGGTTCCACTATCGGTTGGGAATCTCAGGGTATTACACTTTCCAATACTTTTCAACCCTCAAATCCACACCAAATAAACAATATCTAAGAACCCACTTTGTTTTTTGTTTAAGCTCGAGAACTCATCTATGGGTTTTTCTTTAAGTCTCCTCCAAACACACCTAAAGCTCAAGATCCAACCTAGATAGTACTAGATAGAACAAATCTACTATGGAAACTACAAAAAGGACTCAAAAACACAGAAGTAATTTAAGGGGTTTTGCCAAAAGCATTTTTCTTCTCTTTTTATTAATTTTCTATGGTAACTATCTCAAGAATCGTAAGAAAAAATCTAAGACTTACTCTTATACCAAATAATAATGGAAAAACTATAAGAACAAGGATAAACTATAAAAATGAATATAATCTATAAATCAAAAAGGAAAGAAAGATAAACAAGAAAATAGATAGACACAAAGAATGGAATTGAAAGCAAATAAAGGGTATATCAAACACTAGATCCTTAGTCCAATAACCTAATTAGTACTTAGCTCTTATGTAGATGACAAGGGAACCAAACTCTCTAGCAACCCACATTTTTAAATAATTGTCCATGCATGTGACTTTGTAAGAGCCTCTCAAAAGGGCCAAAAGGACATCTATGTCTACACCTCACCACCTACAGTCATAGGTTTCTCCAGAGTATCTCCGAGCTCTTCTTTGTTTTCCTTTGACCTCTCCAAGGCCTTTGATCCTCCCTGGATGCAATCACCAACTAATGGCACCATTTTGATAGCAATAAGGGGTCGTCATACACCTCTTGATACAAGAAAGACAATGGAAGAACAAAGACAAACACCAAAATCAGTCCACTAGCCAAGAAACCGAGGACCTCTTTTGGTGACCCCTCTCGGATTCGCTACCAACAAGAAGAATACAAGGCACAAGGGCATAATAACACCTAAACAGTAGCAACACAACAAGAACAAGATGAACAATAGACTAATTTCGGATTCCATATTAACAACAAAAACACACGGTTACAACATCAACACTACTACACGATTACAAAGAAACAAAAGGATAGATAGTTAGACAAATTGAAGGTATAATATTAACAACCCAAAAGCCTATTCCACTCTTGGACCTTTAACATCACACACATCAAATACCTAACTCTTATGTTGGCATAAGAGTGGCCCCGATCTCCCAAGCATCCAACGTTTCCAAGCTTGAATCCAACACGAGTGATTCCACACTCAAGTTGATTTCCCTAGTTACAATTTTGGGTTGTTGGTCTTCTCTACTTAGAGAGAAAATGCTTCAAGTGTTATAAACTCATAATATTCATCAAAATCCCTAATGAAACCCTAAATTATTCTATTTATAATGTATTACAAATAATAGGTAAAATGACCAAAAGGCCCCTTAGTGAAGGGGAACCCCTCTAGTGTATGTAGTGGACTGATTTAGCCCTTTTAGTGTATGTAGTGGACTGTTTTGGTGTCCATTTAGGTGCTCCTTTGCACTTTATTGCACACACCAAGACTCGGGTCTAATGTACGTCCTCATAAGTCTATCTACGTGATCGTACTCGTATCATCCTCCCCTTCTTGAAAAGGATTCGACCTCAAATCCGTACCTTGCAAAATTAAAGAGGAAACAAACAAGTACACATCCTCATGGCATGAGGGTTAGGGTTAGCAAAATAATCAATTAGAACTATCATGCCATAGTGGTACACACTTGAAGTACAACCAAGGATCCTTTGTGTTAATTATGAAAAGCTTTTGTACAACATCACAAACGAAAAGGGCTCAAATGAACATCAAGAATTAATGGACAAAAACTGAGACTACGCCTCTCATACAATGTATATCCAACAACATCATGAATATCATCATATGCATATAGGTAGTGAAGAAAGGCACCAAAGACACAATTTTCATCTAAGATGTATTCACAAGTAGGAAAACACAATGAGAGAAAAGGACATTGCAAGCATATAGGACCTCTCTCCTTCCAACTACTTACCGAGGGAAGGCATTCCATCAAGGGAGTCATACCAATAGGGAGAATAGAGAAACTACCATCCAACAATCCAATCTAAGGCAAGTAGTTTTCCCAAGAACTCAGCTTCCCTCTACAAATGATGTGAAGCACACTCCCAAGAGTCCCATAAGATACTTCAACTTGTCCAACCCCATGAAGGTGACAAAAAGTCTTTAACGTCCTTGAACCCTTCCACAAACAAGAATACAACTTGACATCCTTAAGTTGTGGTTTACATAACTTAAATACAAGTGTGGCAAACATGGATACATGGCTATGAGCAACACCCCAAAGAGACAATGACACATTTGCCCTACAGTCCTCAAGTCACCATATTTTTCAAGCACGGGTGGGGTGCCATGCAAAGGAGTACAAGCAAAATCATTTTTCAAAGATACGTCAAGTACATGATTAACCCTATGAGCCAAGAAAACATTAGAATCTTTACAACAACATAGGCTCACGGGTTCACTCCTTTGTCCTTGACCAACATCTTCAAATTCTTCACTCACTTGAGATTCATTAATCACATCACACATATTCTCAAGTAGTGGGCAAGTTTTACACACAAGTTGATCAACACAATTTTCACATAACGATGTACTTTTATTCAACATAATAGCTTTAACACTAGATGGATAAAAATCGATCTTACTAGAAGAGTCGATTTGGTCATCTATAGGATCAACTAGTGTATCCACTTGTACAACATGTACATCATCCACAAGTGGTAAGGAATCAATATACTCATATGTAGGTAAGCTACTATTCATACTCAACGGCTAATTAGTCACATGTTCATCATTCACATGTACCAAAGTATAAGAGCTAGCTATTTTTCCTTGACGTTCATGAGTATGTTCATCTTTACCTCGGTGTGAAAGTCCTTCACAAGTTTGGGCAGCAAGTTCCTATGGGAATCTCTCACCACAAGGTGTTTGGACCTTAGGTTTTGGATTTATTGGGATAAGTATGGATACCAATTGGCGTAGCCTTTCAACGTTCCCTTTCATGTCTTCAATATTGTCAGTGATGTGATTAAACGTGGCATCGAGATTAACTGCAGCCATGGTACCTAAAATAAAAGACAACAACGAACAACAAAACAACAAACTTGTTAGCTCAAAAATGCCTCACCATACTCTCACTCTCGATTTTTACCTCACACTTGGTTTCACAATTGTTGAAAGTTGGCTTGTACTTTGCGAGTGATTGAGGGTCGAGTCTACTCTTTCCCGGAATAGATTTTAGGTTGAGTTGACTCAAAGAAAATTTATTTACGGACTTGAACCAACAAGATACAACGAATTCACAAAAGATAAAAGCACACAACAAATGTAGACACGAACAAACGGACTCTACAACTAACTTACAATCTAGTAGGAGATTACTAGTTTGTTAATTAGTGTTCGAACCAACAAACGTAACTAGGAAACAATAAATGAAACTAAGAAATCTTAAATTTGAGCTTAAAAATTATCGGTGAATAGTAGAAACACGATGTGGCAGCCACGTATTGGTTGCGGTTGTTATCAAATTTTATTTTCTAATTCAAGTCTTGGTCCAATTGTAATTTGAAATTGGTGGGAATTGGTTAAGGAGACAAAACAAGTCTTGAAATCCTCTTTGAAATTCAAAAAGCAAGACTTGACTTTTCTCCTTAAGACATGGTCCTTAAATCATGGAAGGTTGTTGGAAAAGTGGTTATTAAAGTCCTTGAGTGGTTGGAATTGGTTGTAAAAGTCTTGAGAGGTCTTAAATTTTGGAAATATGTCTTTCAAGACTAACAAAATACACACTCTCTTTCTTCAACTTCAAAGATCAAACATCCACTTTTTCTTCAACAATAGATGAAGATGTGAAGAACACCAAGAACACATTTTTTTGAATCTTGAAGTTCTAAGGTTCAAGTTGGACCCCAAACATCAACAATACCATTCCAAGCTTTAAAATACAACACAATAACCACCATACACATTCAAACCTTGAACCAAAAATACACCACACGTCCAATCTTTGAATTCGTAACAACAATACCAACAACAATTACACGGCCAAAGTTTAGGTTCACAACAACAACATCAACAATTAAAGCTCAAATCTAGATCTAGACTTCTTTAGTGTTAGAAGTGAAAAAGCTAACACTAGAAACAACAAGATAAATAAAATGACTCCTAGATCGAGACTCAAAACAAGAAAAATCTCAGCCAAGATACAACAAGAACACAATTTCGGTCAAGACACAAAAATAGACAGATTTGCTTCTTTTTAGAATTTTCAGATTTTAACTTCTTTTAAAAAAAAAATTCTAACCAGCAAGCCCAATATTGATCTTGTAGGAACAAGATCTATCCATACTCTGATGCCAAATGATACAAGAAAGACAACGAAAGTACGAAAACAAACACCAAAATCAGTCCACTAGCCAAGAAACTAAGGACCTCTTTTGGTGACCCCTCTCGGATTCGCTACCAACAAGAAGAATATAAGGCACAAGGGCATAATAACACCAAAACAGTAGCAACGCAACAAGAACAATATGAACAATAGACTAATTTTGGATTCCACATTAACAACACAAACACACGATTACAACATCAACACTACTACACGATTACAAATAAACAAAAGGATAGATAGTTAGAGAAATTGAAGGTATAATATTAACAACCCAAAAGCCTATTCTACTCTTGGAACTTTAACATCACACAAGTCAAATACCTAACTCTTACGTTGGCACAAGAGTGACCCCAATCTCCAAGCATCCAACGTTTCCAAGCTTGAATCCAACACGAGCGATTCCACACTCAAGTTGATTTCCCTAGTTACAATTTCGGGTTGGTGGTCTTCTCTCCTAAGAGAGGAAATGTTTCAAGTGTTATAAACTCATAATATTCATCAAAATCCCTAATGAAACCCTACATTATTCTATTTATAGTGTATTACAAATAATAGGTAAAATGACCAAAAGGCCCCTTAGTAAAAGGGCACCCCTCTAGTGTATTAGTAAAGGGGCATCCCTCTAGTGTATGTAGCGGACTGATTTGGCCCGTTTAGTGTATGTAGTGGACTGTTTTGGTGTCCATTTAGGTGCTCCTTTGCACTTCATTGCACACACTAGGCCTCGGGTCTAACGTACGCCCTCATAAGTCTATCTACGTGATCGTACTCGTATCACCTCTCGCTTCATGATCATCCCGTCAAAAGGTCCTAAGGCATTTTAGATTGTATCACAAAAGGTGGAATATCTCAGACAACTACTTTAATAAATATAAAAACATATGAGGGATCACACTCAACAAGCAATCTTAGTACAAGAGGAGGAAGAGATCAAATAGAAACTGGAACATTGGGCATCTATTGAGGAAGGAATACTAATACAGAAGTTTAGAGTATAATGGATCCATCAAGGAGATGGTAATACAATCAACTTTTTTGTATGTATGAAAAATAGGCTAGCTAGAAACCAGATCTGATCTATATTCTTTAACTAGGAAATTATTATACTCAAGGACTGATATACAACATGAAGTAGTTTCATTATATCAATAACTATTAGGGACAAGGGAAATTAGCCTTCCTGCTATAAGACCTGATGTTACAAAAGAAGTAAAGATATTAAACAGAGATCAACAACTTCATCTGATAATTGAGGAAACAGGGGAAGATATTTGGATAGCTTTAAAGGATATAGTGACCAAAGGGCCCCAGGAATAGATGGTTTCAATTCTTTATTCTTTAAGAAAATTAGGCAAATTACTGGACCACTGGTGTGTGCAGCTGTGTATAAGATTTTTGAACAAAGCGAGATGTATAAGTCGGTCAATTGTGCAGCTGTAAAATTAATGCCCAAGGTGAAAAATCCAGTTACTATAATAGAATTCAGGCCTATTTCATGTTGTTTTATTATATATAAAATCATCTCAGACTTAATTGCTACAAGACTGCATGTAATTATGAACCATTTGATTGACAATAATCAATCGACTTTTGTGCCTAGGAAGATCATAACGGATAACATAATCCTGAGTCATGAATTGATAAAGGGATACGGGAGAAAATGGGTATATCCAAGATGCAAATAAAAGGATGTGCAAAAACTGTATGACTCAGTGGAATGGATATTCCTTGAGAAAGTATTTATAAACTTGAACCTCCCTGACAAAATGATTCAATAGATTTTGGTATGTGTTAGAATAGGCCCTTATTCCTTAATTATTAATGGTAATCCAGTACCACTATTTCTGCAAAGAGAGGTTTGAGGTAGGACGATCCTTTGTCACTTTATCTATTCATTTTAGTGATAGAGTATTTGAATAGACTACCAAAAAAATTGAGGAATGAACCTAACTTTAATTACCACCCCAAATGTGAGAAGCTTAGTATTGTACAATTCGGATTCACTAATGATTTATTGTTATTCAATAGGTGGATGTTGTTTTAGTCCAGTTAGTATACAGCTATTGTAATCAGTTTTCTGAGGCTTCTGGTCTCGTTACAAACTTGGATAGAACGTGGAATTTTTCAGAGGGGTTAATGATGTTGACTAGTGGAGGATGTTAGAGGCATTGGGATTCACAAAAGATATTTTGTTAGTCAACTATTTAGGTGTTCCACTTAGTAGTAAAAGATTACGGGACAATGTACATCACTGCTGGGAAAGGTGATTAGCTGGATTACAATTGGAATATGAAGTTTTTATCCAACTCAAGAAGGTGCAATTGATCAAAGCAATATCATTCTCTATACAAGTCTTTTGGATTTAGATTTTTGTTTTACCCAAAAAGACAGTCAAGTTGATCAAAGCCATATGCAGGAATTTCTTGCGGACGAGTGGTGTTGAGAAGTCCAAGAAATCACTAATTTCTTGGAATAATTTGTGTAAATCAAAAATAATTATGGGTTTAAATATCATGGATATTTCAAACTGGAACAAAGCTGCAATCTGTAGATTATTATGGAATATACGTGTGAAGAAAGATAAATTATGGGTAAAATGGATGCATACTTACAACATAAAATAAGGAGCAGCTATGGAAATAGAATTACAATAATCATCCTGGATGACACTTAAATTTTCAGAGAAAAAAGATATTTGGAAGAAGTTGCGATGTCAATAGACGAGGTATATAATATGAAAGCATTCTCCATTCATTCAATGTATATGAAGCTGAGGGGACCTCTTTAAAAGGTAACATGGAGGAAATTATATTGTAATAATTGGGGATTTCCAAAGTGGATATTCATTATGTTCTTAACATCGCATGGGAGGCTATACACAAAGGACAGGTTGTTCAAATGGGGAATCATTTTGGACCAAACATGCTCTATACGTAACAATGCTCTTGAAAATTCATTTCATTTATTCTTTGAATGTAAGTATTGCCAATTTGTTTGGAGAAAGCAACTACAATGGCGAGGCATTACAAGACCTATTATGAGGTGAGATTAAAAGTTCAATGAGCCATCATGTTGTACTGACCCTCAAGGTTATTTCCTCAATATTCATGCATTTTCGACATTTTAAGCCTTTCCAATAGCTATAGGTCATTTATGACTTTCCACAACTGTCGATGCGGTTATCGAGCTGTTCATTTGGGTTTTAGGCTTATTTCTCTGTTTTGAAGCTTTTACTGTTAAAGAATTGGTAGTAAATCAAAAATCCTAGTAAACGGCCTTGGATGAGAATTTTGATAATGTTGTCAGCTCTAAAATATTGATTTTAGGATAGGGGACCCGTTGTTCAGGTCCCAGGACTTCTAGACTCATTTTAGGTTATTGGGTAGACTCAATAAAGAATAAAACTATAGGTGTGGGCCCCTATTTAGTCAAAATGATCTTGAATGAAATTTTTAATGGCTCTATTGAGTCTAAAATGTCGAATGTGGTATGGTAACATAATTCATTTGTGCGCACGGGGTTTTGAATGGATTCTAAGCACATGGTCAGAGTCCATGTGGACTTAGCCGAAATTTGGTGCCTGGTATATAGTTTGAACGATTTAGCGGTGAAAGAGCCATTTTAGCGGCAGTCGCTTTAGCGGCAGTCGCTTTAGCGGCAGTCGCTTTAGCGGCAGTCGCTTTAGCGGCCTTAGCCATTTGGCTGAGCTGCACCTTAGTGGTCAAGGGCCACTTAAGCGGACATCGCTTTAGCAGCCAGAAGAACTTTAGCGGTGCTCGCATTCCATTGCCTGACCACTTTAGAGGACTTGTGCCTCTTAAGTGATGGTTGCTTAAGCGAAAAAGTGACTACTTTAGTAGCACCTGGGGATCGTTAAATCCCCCTTCTTTACCCGAAATTTCCATTCATTT
Organism: Capsicum annuum; assembly: GCF_002878395.1. NCBI lineage: Eukaryota > Viridiplantae > Streptophyta > Magnoliopsida > Solanales > Solanaceae > Capsicum > Capsicum annuum. Next base: position 88,573,021 of record NC_061111.1, read on the forward strand.
CTTAACCAATTTCCACCATTTTTTAGATCTTGGAGTGTGGGAAGAATGGGGAATTTTCCATTGAAGCTAAGTAAAGTTAGCCTGACACTTCTTGGTCATTTTCATTATTTTTCCCATTAATTTTCATCTCATTTCATTGTAAATTCTTAGAAATTAGGTCTTTAAATCCTTAGACCTTAGGGGCTGATTAGGCCCCGATTTATGCACCAATTGTTCTCAACTTTAGAGAACACATTCCTTTTCCTTAGAGGGACCTCGTGATGGATTCAAAGTTAAATTCTATTTGTGGGTCCCGCGGGCCCATTCTTGACCTAAATTCTGACCTGACCCTTTATATAGTAATATGAGTCTCGTTTTACTCCTAGTGACATGTAGATTATTATTTTGATAGTGTGGCGGCATTTTGAGAATGTGGAGCAAGGAAGAATGAGTTGTGGAAGATTCAAGACTTGCGGTTCGACATCGAAGTAGGCGTCAGACTACTTTTTTCTAAGAGATGGTGTATGTGTAGACTGCATGATAGATATGAATTATCACTACAACAAAATGCATATATAGCTTCAGAATAGATCATAGCTAAATGTGAAAAGTTCTATGGCTAAACATTTTAGCCACTAGTTTTTTTTCATAGCATCCGTAACAAGAAGTGGCGTAACTAAAAGTTAGCTACAGACTTTAATAGTCTACGGCTAACTGCTAGTACTTTACAGCTACAAAAAATTATGTTGTAACTGTGTTGATAAAAAAATTTCTTGCTAAGAAACATATACTTGTGGAAAATAATTTTACTTTTTTCCATGTTAAATAAAATTTATAGTAATTTTTATATTATAGCCAGAATGTCTTCTATTGTGGCAAAAGACTTGATTTATTTCTTATGATATTTAAAATGTGTGGCTATTTTGTATTTCAGTCTCATGTTAACCATACTTATATTTAGCTACCAAATAAAAAATACATAGCTATATACTTGAGTATTTGCCACAAACATTTTTGTGACGTAGCCAAGAATTTATTTTTTTTGCTACAAAATGCATATCTCATAGCTCATTTGAATTAGTAGTGGAACGTGAAAATTAGTTATTTTTTTATAATGATTTTAGGTTTAGCCATAACTATAACTATTCATTACTATAAATTGAGGAATATTATCATAAGCATAATTAACCACAAGAATTTTTATAATATAATGAAGACTAAAAAGAAATTTCGTAATAAGTTTCAACATTCATATTACTGTAATTTAAAGAATCTTCCACAAGCTTTGTTAGTAACAAAAGTTACATATAATTGCATTTTACAACTCTTTTAAAACACCATTTTGCTTGAATCCAGGCTTCATAATCTCTCCTTCCACAACATTCAATCGAACCTTAATTTGCTCAACATCCGCCTTAATTAGTCATTTACTTGCTCTTATTTCACTACTACACCTGTTGATAATAATAAAGTATTTTAACACCAACAAAATAAGGATCATTATATGCAAATGTGTGTATACATAGAATTCGAGGAGAAAAAATATATCTTAGATAATTTTTCACTAAAATTAAAAAATAAAAAATAAGAAAAAATACATCACAACCAAATATGTAAAAAAAAAGTCGTAAGCTTCTTATAATCTGTAAATATAAATCTCAAATTTTGTATCAATTCTAATATCCACACAAACAGAAAACTACCTTTACATTAATTTTTTTTAAAAAAAAAAAACTACATAATCCAAAGCAATATCCATATAGTAAAAACTTATCTCATTTACTTGGAGAATTTCATGTTTAAAATCTACAAAAAAAAAAAAAATTAAATAGTTAGGCAAACATCACGCATAGAAAAATCAAATTAAATTAAATAGATGGGAATATGAAAGAGTTAGGGGCAGGAGGGGTGTGGGGAATAAGGAAGGAATGGAAAAAGAGAAAGAGAGATAGGGTTGTTAAATAAAAAGGGAGATTAGGTTAATTTATTTAATTTTTAAATTTTGGAAGGAAATCTTTTAATTTTTGATGATTTTTAATTTTGGGGGGAAATTGGAGAAAAGTGTGGCGGTGGTGGGAGATTTTGTTTTGAAAAGGTTCTTAATTATCCAATTGGTCTTTGTATGTTTTTTTTATTTCTTTACTATTATTATTATATTATTTTCTTCTATGTACAAATGTTGTTAATACTATTTAATTAACAAATATAAAGAACAAAATTATTTAATGAAAACAGTAATAAAATAGATAGTAAAATTATGTATACTTTACTTTAAGTTAATGAGAAAAGTCAAGTATTTATATGAAATTAATATAATTGTAAAAAATATATTTCTTTTCAACTTTTTGGTCCTCTATAGTATTGTAATTAATTTGTTATATAGTTCATATTTTTAAGAATCTTAATTTATAGTGTATAATTAAAAATGATTATTATTAAGTTTGAATTAGTATTTTTTTAATTTGAATTGAAAATTTAAAAACTATCTGAATTTAAAATGATTATCTAGATTGAAATTTCAAATAAAAAATTTTAATATTAAAAAATCTATATAATCTATCTATACATAGTAGGAGAAACAAAATAATATTGTAATGACAAGTATCAATTATTATATAATTTAAGTTTGAATATTATATTAAGGGAGGAATTTCAAAAAATGAAATTTCAATTTAGTTTTCGTAATATCTATAATATGAATTTAAATTCATATTAAGGTGTTCTAATTTCTATTGGTGAAATTATACTTTTGCAATATTCTATTACTTCAATTTAAATCTAAAATGGATATGAATTTTAACTTACATTTTTTAAGTAAAAATATTGAACTTATATAAATTTCAAATGAGTTATATGACTTAAATATCAAGTTTAAAATAGAAAATTTTAAAAATAAAATTAGGCTATTAATGTATTTACATAGAGTAGGAGAAACAAAGCAATATTGTGATCACCATGAAATTTTAAGTTTGAAAATTATTTTACGATTAAAATTACAAAAAAAAAAAAAAGCCTATTCAGATTTTTGTATATCAATAACGTAAAATTTAAATCCAAAATAAAGTGTCCTATCATATGGGAATCATACTTCTACAATGTTCGGTTATTTTAATTTGAATTATAGAGATATGAGTTTAAAATTTTAATTTTTTCTAGTTTGAATTAAATATATAAAAATTATATAAACTATATGACTTAATATATCAAGTTTAAAATAAATAATTTAAAAAAATAAAAATAAAACTGTCAATAATAGAAAATTAAGAAAAAATGTTAAAATTGTCAATATCTCTATCTTTATTAGTGTATGCGTGCTAATTATTTTCATCAAAGTATAATCTTTTTTTAAAAAAAATCTAGACTAATTTATATTGCATGTTTTGATAAAGTGTGACATTAATTAATTAAGGGTTAAAAATTAAATTAGAAAACTCATTTAAATATTATTTGTAGAAATTACAGAAATAGAGATGGATAATGTAAAGAATATAATTTGAATTAACTTTTATTGAATGAAACAAAATAAATACATATAATTTAATATGCTAAATAATTTATAAAAGATTTAATTGTCACATTTTTTAATAAAGTTTGTATATCCCGCAAATACAAATATTAGTATACATATTACCTCAACAATTAATAAAGTTTTTTCATGAATACTTTTGAAGGAAATAAGTGCTTACATATAAAAAAGAAAAAAAACAAGCGCTAATTTTAAAGTAATAAAGTATCTAACATAAAAAAAAAATTTACAATTTTCAATGAAAAAATAATTATACATATTTAAAAAAGTGCAATTAACATTCAAAAACACCATGTTGCAATAAGATAAAATACAACGTTGAATAGGTAAAAGAAGTTAGCTGATAAGTTTGAAATTATAAGTTGTTATATAAATTTTCTATGGTTGAAGATTATCTTCTTTTTCTATATTTAATTTTATTATTTTAAATTTAATTTATATATACATATATATATATATATATATATATATATACACACACACACACACACATTATACTTATATGTAGGATCTTATAAAACTGAATTTGAATTGATCAGTTGAATGATAAACATCTCTAATTCTACTAAAATTGACAAATATATTTGAGTCAAATAATAATTCTGAAAACAATTAGTCGGGATGAAGTTTGAATGAAATTTATTGAAGTTTAGGAAAAATTTGACATGATTAGTTAATTGAAATAAATATAATCAAGTATTTATTTAAATTAAATTTAAGATTTAAAAAATGTAAAATTGAATTAAATCGGACGATTAACACCTCTAATCATATTATATTGATAAATATAATATTTTTTAAGCTTCAGTGAGACTTAGCGAAGTTATATTTAAGTTCAATATAATTAGGTAATCAAAATTATTTAGATATATTCACATATTTATTATAATTATATTTGAAATTTGCAAGTTGACATGTAGTATTGGATTGAATCAAACGATTAACATATCCAATTACGCTACATTAGTAATATTAGAATAAACTTCACCTTGTCATGAAAAAAATTATTAACTACAAAATTTATTCACAATAATAAATTTAAAGCTTAATTATTCGTCATGAAAAATAATTATCTATTATTAAGTCATCTATTGCCACGAGTTTTTAGTACTCAAAGAAAAAATATTTATAACTTCAATAAATTTTAAATAATCTTTTTACAGCTAAAAGATCGTTATTGCTACAACAAGTTTCAGCACGTGTCCAATATTAAATATAAACTATGAAATTTTATTATAGCAAAAAATATATGGCTATATCATTTAACTATTGCAACAATATTTACTAACATGAAGCAAAAAAAAAATTAGCCACAAAGTTGGGGCTTTGACGTAAAAGTGACAAAAGAGTTTGAAAATGAGGTGTAGGTGACTCAAGACTTAATAATTGAGTGAAGGTGACAATTACTTTATTATTGATTAAGAAAGTTGAAGAAATTTGAAAATAACCCACAAGTTTTTAAATTTATACTTTGATCTAAATGTCAGCTAATATAATGAGAAACGAAGAAAAAAAAGGTGTGTTTCTCTCTCTTATCACCCATTGTTATTTTCTCTCTCTTAGCGATTTTTGTTGTTCATTATGGTTGTTGTTTTATTCATCATCTTCTACTTCATTATCATCTTCATCTTCTTCTTGTTGACCATTGTTGTTGCTGTTGTTACCGCTACTGCTGCTATTTGACCAATTTTGCAGGCTAAATTTTATTTCATACATCACTTTTCACTTTGGTATTACTTCATAGGACACTTTATTAAGTCAATTTATGATTTTTAGTTAAATTTATCATCTGGGTAACTGCTATTGTGCTGTTTTTTCAATAATAAATAGCACGGGAACATGAATGCAACATAAGAGCCATCTGTTTAAACAGATCAATTATCTGTTGCGACAAATGAGCCACCTGTTACAACGAAAGACTCATATGTTGGATTCATATTTATGGTTCTATAGTGTCGTAACATGAATTAAATAAATAAGTCATCTATTGCAATATATGACAGATTTGTTGCTACAGGATAAATATCTGTTGTAACAGGATAAATATTTGTTGCAATATATTAGTAACTTGTTGCAACAGAACCTGAACTTGCTTCCAATAAACGTACCATCTGTTCCAACAGGGTAAATATCTGTTGCAACAGATTAGTAACCTATTGCAATAGAACCAGAACTCGATTCTAATAGATGCGTCGTCTGTTGCAACAGGTAAGTCATCTATTGTAACAAGTTAATTATATGTTGCAACATGTCACTATCTATTGGAATAAGCTTCAAAGGTTTCTTAGTATTGTAAAATCTATCCCAATAGACGCTTCACCTGTTGTAACAGATATACAGTCTATTGCAACATATGATTCATCTGTTACAACAGATAACTCATCTGTTGAAATCAGATTCAGGAGCGTAACATGAATCCCAACAGGTAAGTAATCTGTTATAACTAATCACTTACCTGTTGCAACTTATTTTTCACATGTTACAACAGATTACACATCTATTGGGATTCATGTACGGCACTATGAAATCACTATTAACATTTTTAACAAATGACTTTATTTAGGTACCACTAATGGAGAGATCAATAATAATAGGGGTGGATTGTCATGGTCAATGGATCGAGAAGAGCAATCGATATGTATGATATTGGAAGGAGGGTGAAATACTAGAGACGATAGCTATGACAGTCTAAAGTGATATTTTATATGATGATTTTGTGAACTTAATCATCAGCTATTGTGGACTGAATTGTCAACCGAAAGAACTATCATCAGCTACATGCACAGCTCCTTTGAAAATCAGAGGGTACCACCTTTCAAGATAACCGATCAGGTTCGGTTGCGTGCTTATCTTAGTGATTTATTCAGGCCGGTGTTAAGGGTGTATGTGGTTAAAAAGATCAGAGAGAATAAGAACTAGACTATAGAAGAAGAAGAATAACAAAATATCTTTGATGATAGGTTGGATGATCTAGACATGAATATTCTAGATGATGATCAAACACCTATGCCTGTTGATGCGACCAATACGGTGGGCAGTTCTTCTCGATCGACACAGTCTGGCAATCTTCAAGATGACGGGACCGGATTTTTCAATAGAATGTCATTCAAGGACAAGAAAGAACTATCTACTACTTTGTTTATTTCTTGCTTGAAAGAATATTTTAGAATAAAGAAGGTGATTAATTCGAGCAATGTCTTTTGCTATAAATGTACTAATTCGAACTGTAAGTGGTGGTTGAGAGAGGTGAAGTACTTATGTTTTGATATGTTCGTCATTCATAAACATAAAAAGTATCACACATATGGTTTGGAGAACATCTCGGGTCAAAATCCTCACGCCACGTCAGAGGTCCTCAGTGAATATTTCAAGAATAGTTTTTCTGATAGCAAAGGCCCTTCTACAAGGGTTATGGCCAATCCACTCCTTATAGAATTGGGTGTCCTGGTCATTTATTAAAAGATATACCATAGGGATTGCCAAGAATTTAGTTAGGGGGACACACGATCATGGATATGCAGTCCTGGATGCCTACCATTACATGCTTGAGTCCACAAATCTCGGAAGTAAGACAGTATTGCATGTTGATGAAAATGGAAGGTTCAAGTACTTTTTTGTATCCTATGGTTCTTGGATTCAATGTTTTCAACATTTGAGAAAAGGAATAGACATCGACGGTACCTTCTTGAAGAGCAGGTATAATGGAGTTCTGTAAGCGGCAGTGGTGCATGATGCGGAAAATCACATCTTTTCTGTCGCTTTTTGTGTAACGGACAAGGAACGTAATGCCTTTTATGGATCTTTTTTTAATAACTACAAAGCTGCGATGAAGATACCAAAGATTTGTATTTTGTTTCGGATAGGCATCCAAGTATTCCAAAGATGGGTTCAATTTTCTTCACTTTAGCTTACTTTGGTTATTGCATCAAGAATCTTGGAGAGAACATTCGACCCAACTTTCACAACGAAAGGGTCGTGACCCTTTTATATAGAGCAGCTAAAGAATATAGTAGAGAGGAGTTTTTAGACCATTTCAATCAAATAGCGGATATCCATCCCCAGGGAGCAGAACATCCCGTACGTGTTGATTTTGAGAGATGGAGATGGGCATTCCGTCCAAAAAATAGGTACATTCTTATGAATTTAATGTCTTGTTTGAGTTACAAGTTTAGTATGATGTCATACTAAGTGATTCTTTTATATAGGTACAATATTATGACGTCAAACAAAGCTGAATCGGTGAATTCATATTTGGTGATGAAAGAGAATTTCTCATCAAGGCTCTGCTTAAAATAATAAACAAGAAGTATGGCTAGTTTTTTAACGAAAGGCGTGTGCTGTTTAAGGATGCAAGAACCCCATTTGTTCTAGAAATAGAAAAAATAATATCAATATACATCAGTCTGGGGAATAGATTATTATCTCATCAAATAGCAGATGACAAATTCAGTATCACCGGTGATGGTGATATTGCCACAGTCGATCTTCAAACAAGATCTTGTATGTCCAGAGTTTTTAACTTGAACAAAATACGATGTCCACATACTATGGTAGCGTTTCGAGCTTAATACGATGAAAAATATGGACCTAAAATTTTTGAGCACTCCTCTCTATATTATTCGATGAAAAAATATACAATGGCATATAGTGGGCATATTACTCTGGTGCCTCCCGAAGAATCTTGGGTTGTTTCTGCAGAGCTTTTGGAGAGATTAATACCTCCTCCATATATTAACCCAAACACTATCAAATCGTAAAGAAAGCCATATAAGAGGAGGCGTGGAGTAGAAGAAGTATTTCCATTAAGAAGAAACTAGTGCTCTGTATGTAAGCATGCTGGCCACAAAAGAACTACATGCCCGGATCGTAATCCACCATGATCGTTGTAATTGCAAAAACTTGTGTTGTTTTTTGTTGTGGACTTTTATATTTTTAATTCATTATTGTGAAAGTAATGTTATCATTTATTATATATATAATATCATTTTTTATAACTTGTGCATCAATAAAAAGACGCAAAACATGAATTAAATACAGAAGACAACAATTATTTTCAATAGATTACCCATCTGTTGCAACAGATGGACATTAGCTAGAAGAACACAATACAGTTCATCAAACTGAAATGTTTTCCTCCAACATATGATAAATCTGTCGCAACAGATAGATAATCTATTGACAGAAATCCAACCAATGACCAATCTGTTCCAACACATGACCCATCTATTAAAAGAACTCAAAAGCCAAAATTATTATTGCTACTGGATTCAAAATTGCTCCTTACCTCCAACCATCGACATGTTAACATTTATGTTTAGAAGAAGAAATAGACAGACTGAAAATTGAATAAGAATTAAAAAGCCAAAGTTGACTAAAATTTATTTTTTCATTAAACGAACAATAAAATACATTAGGTATAGATCCGTAATAGAAAAATTAAAATACATACGCTAAAAGAAAAAATACATTCTAATTATTATTATTATCATCAGCATCATTATTATTATCAGCCGGCCAATCAACCGATAGCAGCAGGGCCCTCATCAGCCTCCGTATCTCTCTGAACATCCTTGCTCTCACAGTGACCAACTCCCTTTGCAGGTCGTTAATCTACCTCTGAAGTTCCCACACCGTGTAACGTAGAATAGCAATATCCCAAACAGGATTAGCCATATCTAGAACACACATGAATTGACAAAAAATGTAAACACAAAAGTAAAGAAAAGAGTTCGAATGTAATATAATGTATACTACCAATTGGTAGATTTACACAGAAAAAACCTTCCCTCAACGAGAAAGGAATATTCTCTTTGAATAGAAGTGGTTGAAGATGTAATACAAAAGGAGAAAATGCAAGAAATAAATAAAAGTAGAGTAGAATGAAGATTAAGGAGGGACCTATTTATAGAAGATTGAATCTGAATGTGTTGAGCAAAAAGGCATGACTATTCAGCTCCATTGTATTAATTACATTCAAACTGCTGGCTTTTTGTTTTCTGTGAAAAGTCACAAATTTTTCTTTTACATTCAAAATTCTCACCACTTCAAAATGGTTTGAGACTTAATAACAGTTGTTATAATTGAGATGTTGGAATAAATCATCCATCTATCTCAATAGATAACACACTGTCGCAACAGATTTACCATCTATTGCAACAGATGGTCTGTATGTACAACAGATGACACATCTATTGTAACATATAAATTATCTATTGTAACAGATGGAACATCTGTTAGAGGAGATATTTTGATTTTTTCTAACAGCCGATTCATCAGTTGCAACAGATGGTGAATTTGATTCATCAGCTACTTTGAATAATTTACCATTTGTTGCAATAGATAGTCTGTATGTGCAACAGATGAGACATTTGTTGTAACATATAGATTATCTGTTGCAACCGATGGCCATCTGTTGGTGAAGATGTTTTGATTTCTTCTAATAGCTGATTCATCAGCTGCAACATATGGGAAATTTGATTCATCAGCTGTCTTGAATGTGTTAGACAAAAATTCATGACTATTCACCTTTTTTTAAATAGCTATCACATGCGTGTACATGAATAAACATTGTCTGCCATTGATGGAGTAGGAAGAATAAGGTGCATGCAGATGAATAGATGCACTTTCATGCGTGGAGTTATTTATTATTAATCAGGCTATCGTAACAGATACACATAAAGTACAATGATCATGTGACTGCAGTTTTTTTACTGCAGTCACATGATCATTAAACGAAATAAAATATATTAGGTATAGATCCGTAATAGAAAAATTAAAATACATACGCTAAAAGAAAAATTGCATTCTAGTTATTATTATTATCATCAGCATCATTATTATTGCCAGCCGGAAAATCAACCAACAGCAGCAAGGCCCTCATCAGCCTCTGTATCTTTCTGAACATCCTTGCTCTCACAGCGACCAACTCCCTTTGCAGGCCGTTAATCTACCTTTGAAGTTCCCACACGATGTCGTACAGAATAGCAATATCCCAAATAGTATTAGCCATATCTATAACACGCATGAATTGATAAAAAACGTAAACACAAAAGTAAGGAAAAGAGTCTGAATGTAATATAATGTATACTACCAACTGGTAGATTTACACAGAAAAAACTTACCTCAAAGAGAAAGGAATATTATCTTTGAATAAAAGTGGTTGAAGATATAATACAAAAAGAGAAAATGCAATAAATAAACAAAAGTGGAGTAGAATGAAGATTAAAAAGGGACGTATTTATAGAGGATTGAGTCTGAATGTGTTAGGCAAAAAGGCATGACTATTCAGCTCCATTTTATTAATTATATTCAAACTGCTGGCTTTTAGTTTTCTGTGAAAAGTCACAATTTTTTCTTTTACATTCAAACTTCTCACCATTTCAAAATGGTTTGATACTTAATAACAGTTGTTATTATTGAGATGTTGCAATCGATCATCCATCTATCTCAATAGATAACCCACTGTGTAATAAATTTACCATTTGTTGCAACAGATGGTCTGTATGTGCAATAGATGAGACATTTATTGTAACATATGGATTATCTATTGTGACAGATGGAACATCTATTGGAGGAGATGTTTTGATTTTTTCTAACAGCTGATTCATCAGTTGCAATAAATGGTGAATTTGATTTATCAGCTACTTTGAATAATTTATCATTTATTGCAATAGATGGTTTGTATGTGCAATATATGAGACATTTGTTATAATATATGGATTATCTGTTGTGACCGATGGACCATCTGTTGGAGAAGAAGTTTTTTTTTTTCTTACAGCTAATTCATCAGTTGCAACATATGGGGAATTTGATTCATCAACTATTTTGAATGTGTTAGAAAAAAATTCATGACTATTCACCTTTTTTTAAATAGCTATCACATGCGTGCAGATGAATAAACATTGTCTGACATTGATGGAGTAGGAAGAATAAGGTGCATGCAGATGAATAGATGTACTTTCATTTGTGTATCATTAATCTGGCTATCATGACAGATACACATAAAGTATAATAATCATGTGACTGGAGATTTTTTACTGATTAGACATAGATCCTTCAAATAAGATCGTTCATTTTACAGTTTCATTTGGTAGGTGCCAACTGATAAGGCTGAAGGGTTCCAAGACGGTGGTGTCAATACCCTATTACAATTTAATAATGGTTTTGCTTATATTTATATGTCAAGTTTGGAGAAGGGTTAAAGTTTTTGGCGGCTGTGTAAATATCCAATAGTGATTGGACCAATTTTAATGGTGCAATGGACTTTTGAAAGGCCTTCGAAGCCTCGCACTACAGCAAACAAGAATGGAAAATCAATAGAAATTCCCCTAGTCCAAATTTATATGGATGGGTTGCTTGAGGAGACTATTATACAGCAGAAGGTGCTTGGAAGAATACCTGTTCGGGAAGAGGGGTGGAGAGGACCATATATAATCTCAGACCTTGTTTAAGAGGAAACACAGGGAAGCAAGTAATGAACTTCTAGCGAATCTGGCCAATGAAATTGACTTGAGAGATGAAAAAACTAAATGAGCTTTAAATATGGAAGTGTATCCAACTATTAAAATCCATCAGGCATTCTTGAAATAAAAAGAATTTCAAGAGGACTGGAGCTGAACACTTTTCTAGGGACTGCAAGTAGCGAACGTGGCCTCAATGAAGACCCATAAAGTGCATAACTAGAACTCTAAGAAAGTAGCTTGGCAAGCACAGAGAATTAGTAAGATTTTTAGTCAAGAATGAAACGTAAACCAACAACTCCAGAAGTAAAAATAAGAGAAGCCAAGGGGTCAATTTCTGAAGTCTAACTTGCATCCCATGCCTTCTGTTTGTGGTTCTGATTAGGTCAATGAAAGTTGAAACAAAAATTTCTGAAGTTAGGTAGAAATCACATGCCTTGTTGTTTCCACTACCTTTAATCAGACCAGAGCCATAAACAAGAGGCATGAGATGCAAGTTTAACTTAAAAAATTTCTACCTTGGTTTGATCCCTTATTTTTACTTCAAGAGTTGTTGGTTCAGGTTTCGTTCCTGACCGATAATCTTACCACCATCGGTGCTCGCAAAGCTGAAACTTTAGAGTTCTGGTCCTGTATATTGTGGGTGTTCATTCAGGCCATGCTAGCTAGTTATAGTCCCCGAACAAAGTGTACAACTTTAGTCTACTTCAGCATTTTTCTTTTCAAAATGGACTGATGGATTTTCATTTTTGGATACATGGTCACATTTGCAGCTCATTTATTTTTTTTATTTTTCTTGTCAATTTCATTAGCCAATTTTACTACACTTTTTCTCCTACCCTGTGTTTCTTCTTAAATAAAGTCTGAGTTGATATATGGTCTTCTCCACCTCCCCCTTCCCACATAGGTATTCTTCCAATCACCTTCTGTTGTATAATAGTCTCCTTGACCAACCCATCCATATAAATTTAGACCAGAGCAATAACTATATTCATCTCCATTTTTATTTGCAGCAGTGCAAGGCTTCAGAGGCCTTTCAAAAGTCCATTGAACCCTTAAAACCAGTCCAATCACAATTTGAATGTTTACAATGCCACCAAAAACTTGAACCCTTCTCCAAACTTGACACATAAACATTAGCAAGATCTTTATTAAACCATAATAGGGTATCTACATCACCTACTTGGTCCCTTAGCCTTACCAGTTTGAACCCAACAATCTTAACTATAAAACGTCATATCTTGTTTGAAAGATTAACACCTAATAGGTAAACAACCAACATTCACAAAATTCGTATACTGCATATGTGTTTTCACGATAGGTTGATTAGTCAACTACAACTTCAATTGAGTCTTTGGCAATTGCATGATATTTGTATTGCATTCCTCTCGACCTGAGTATCGATCAATCACTCCAAGTTAAAATGATTCTTATTAAATCATTATCAAGATAATACCTAACTTGATTTTGATATAACTAAGGGTGAGATGATAGGGTCAACTACAGCTTCAATTGAGTCTTTGCCTATTGCATGATGTTAGTATTGCGTTCCTCCCTACCTGAGTGTCGATCGATCACTCTAAGTTAAAATGATTCTTATTAAATCATTATCAAGATTATACCTAAATTGATTTAACTAGAACTAGGGGTGAGATGATAGGGTCAATTACAGCTTCAATGGAGTCTCTGGCAATTGCAGGATGTTGGTATTGTGTTCCTCCCAACTTGAGTCGTCGATCGATTACTCCGAGTTAAAATAATTCTTATTAACTCATTATCAAGCTAATACCTAAAATTCATTAGTGTTCAAGTTGAATTTAATACACTTTATTACGATGAGACGGTTAAAAATTACGTATATCTTTTAACATTTAAAAAAATAATTAAGATCAATTTGGACAAAATTAATATTTTCAAAACTTGTCATTCTTTTCTAAAATACAAATCAACCCATATAAATTATCCATTTGTGGGAAAATATTTCATCATTCCAAATCTCGAGTTCTCGCTCTATTCTTTCTCTCTCAATAATACAAATAACAACTACTCAGCATGTTACTCAACCCTTTACAACAGATCAATTTTCTTCCCATTTCCTACCACATAGGTGTTATTTTCGACATCATTCTTGCTTGTACCCATCGCTTCATAGGAAATAGAGTTTGAGAAGAGTTCTATATTTGTTCTTTTGTATAAAAATTATGGCTTTTAAGTTAATGAAGAAAAAGAAAACTTTTAATTGTATTATCTTTGAGAATGGATTTATAATTTTGAGTTTTGATGGTAAAATCGGAGAAAGAACCCAGGAAAACCCTAGTTTTTACTGCAGAGTTCCGTTGAATGTCATGGCATTAGTAGTGGTGGTTGTTGGTGGTGGTGTTGGTGGTTGTGATGGTGGTACTAATGGTATTTCTGTGGTGGCTGTTGATGGTGGTTTTGGTGGCTTTGGTTAGTAGGGTTTGTGGTGGCTGTTGGTAGTGTCGGTATTGGTAGTATTTGTAATGTATTTTTTAAAATTTATGCATACATCAATTGTAATGTAATTTTTGTTTTTTGTTGTTTATAGGTAAAACATGTCTCCCAAAAGAAAAGAGAGTGAAGATGTATCAACTTATGACCACCTCACAAAAACAACTATAGTATAGAGGGATTCGGAGGAGCTTAATGAACAATCTCAACCAGGGAATAGTAAAGCTGAGGAAAGATATGAAAACAACATTGAGGGAGACGGACAAGGGTCTATAGATGGTGATAAGAAAAATTAAAGTGAGGAGGAAGAAGCGGAAGATAAACAAGAAGAGGAGGAAGTAGAAAGTGAAAAAGAGGATGATCATTAATATGATGATAATGCATCACCAATGAGGCATGAATTAAGATTAAAATCCCAGCATAAGGCTATCAAAACTATTAGTATTGACACGTTTCAAATTACGATGTTGATAGATGACCCTGCAGAACTAACTGGTGATCTTTTACTTAAATGCCAGTTGGGGAAACCTTTAGATGAATTTAGGAATCTTATGAAGAATGAAAATATAGACAAACTTTTTAAGAAGAGTTGCTTTGGACACTTTCTTGAGCTGCATGAGAACCACATTGCCCGTTTCTAAATGAGCATGGTATATGGTCTTCTCAAGCGCAGGATCAAGTACATTGGGGATGATAAAGATTCAAAGTAGGGAAAAAAGATGGATGAAATCTAGATTAACTACTGTGGCATACCAGTTTATTTTTGTTTGAAAGAGTTTATCATAGTGACGGACTTGAGATGCAATCGTCCAGAAGAACCTCTCACCAAGGAAACATCCCACAAAATGTCCAAGGCAAGAAATACAGCCAAACCACCACCATCAAATAAAAGAAAGGTATTATCCTAGCAACCACTCACCAAACCCAACAATCGTAAGAAAAAACAAATGGGTTGTCGGACATTGTTGGATGTGACCAATAAGTTGATAGCACATCTCAAGGATAAAATCATATCAAAGAAGTCCAAGAAGTAATTGTGCTTAGTTTGGTTTGCCCATTCCGTTATATTGGAAAGAGACGTCTACAAAGTCATACAAGATAATTTGTTAAAGCTTGCTGAGGATTTTATAAATTCAACAATTATCCCTGGGGATATGACAGCTACTACTTGACTGTCAAATATTTATTGACAGAGCTATCCCCAAAGAAGATCATATTATACAGCTTTTCTAGGGCTTTCATGGTAAATTTAATAAATATTTGTTTACTCATCCATTAATTTATATTAAAAAATTATTTTCTTGCCTCCCGTTTGCATTTTTTTGGTTTGGAAATTTGTAGCCATTCCTTACCTCCGAAGTAAGTCAAGGATTACCTGAATGAGGTTTCAAGTCCAAGGATCCTTAGGTGGTTGGCTTTAAAGAACAACAAAATAATTAAGGAGGCTAATCTCTTTAACCCTCTAGATGATGTAGTACGTCTTTTTTCAAGTAAAATAATTTGACTCAAAGAAAGATATTGAAATAGATGTGTCGTATGTTGTGACAGATGGGTTATCTGTTGCAACAGATTACCCATCTACTGCAACTAGTACAACAAATGGGTAATCTGTTACGACAATCAATTCATATTTTGCATCAGATTACCCATCCATTGCTTTGGTTCTTTGAACCCGACTCAAAAGATCACCCATCTACTGCAAATTATGCAACAGATAGGTAATCTGATGCAACATATTATTAATTTATTATGACAGACAGATTAGTTATTCCGACAGAAAGATCATCTATTGCATAAGTTATCTATGTTAATATGTAACCCAACTGACTGTAAATTATTATATGATTTAAATATATCTATATTTTTTAGAGTTTGTGCATCCATGGATTATGCCTACTGAGCAGGAGTTGGGGATGACTTCTTTTATTACTCTAGGTCTTATTGATACAATAGCAAACCCAACAATGGAGTTAATAAAGAAGGAATTGGCTAGATTAACAGCCATAAGAAAAGCAGTTAGGAAAGGCGAGCCTAATGTTGAGGCTCTTCATGACCAACCTACTGCAATAGATTAGGTGCTTCTTTTGGGGAGTTGCTGGTAGAGTTGTTGATGTTGGTGGGAGGCATAATGATACTGCTACCAGTCATGATGATGAGTATATTGATGCTCAGTAAAAACTAAATATTTTTAAAAATATCCCTTTCACAGGTCCCTCTCACCCTTACATAGGTCCCCCTCATCCTTACATTGGTCCCTCTTACCCTCTTCACCCTCATGTTCTCGTTGCAAATGGAAAGAGTACAAGGATAACTAGGATAAACTCTTTGAAAAATAGAGGTTGTCTCTAAAGTTGTTGAGGAATTCAAATCCAAGAGGGTTGTCATACCATCCAAAAAGGTGGGGGAGCCTTACACTCCTATTGTGGCGGTTGGGAGGAAGAAAAACTCAATTAGCCAAGTACTCTCCAATCAAAAATCTAATAAAATTGCAACTCCTCCCTCTTTAAATTTTATTGAAGTTCAGGGGCTATTAAATAAGGTGGACATATACATATAACTTGGCACCAAAAGAGAAGAGGGATTTGCGACGGGCCAAGAATGCCAAGCAAGGCACACAAGATTACCCCATCCATGCCTTTTCAGCCTAATACTTAGAGAATATGATAGATATACATACACATTATGTGGACAGGGTAAGTTTACTTTTCCTAACCTAGCCTTCTAAACTACTCTATAAAGAAGAAGCTGCGCAACAGATATGTCATCTATTGCAACAACTGTGTATTCTAGTGCAATTTGTGGTGGTTTTATTGCAACATATTACCCATCTCTTGCATAAGTTGCATTAGATGGTTAATCTATGAATAGATTTAGATAGACCATCCATTTCATATTTCCACTATGTTCTTCTTCCTTCTTTACAATTACTAACCTATTTAAAAATTAACTTCTTATATCACAGTATATTGAAGAAATTCTTTGCCTCATGAGGGGTAGGAAATTAACGTACCTAGAGGCTTATGATGTTGTTGATAGAATAGTGGACCTTGACTTTTACAAGAATTTGAGGGATAGGTATGATGATCTCAGTATGCTAGTGTCAACTCCCGATGGCGTAGGAGTTTATTCATTACTTTCTGAGATCCAATGGGGTGAAGAAATGATAAAATATGATAGCGTAAAGAGGACAAATCCATACGGCAAGATCTGGACCGGGGGAAAGAGGACTCTTAGAGTCATGAACATGGATGGCATACGTTATCAAGCAGTTGAGATACTACTTGAGGAGGGAAAGATCAAGGTTTATGACAACGACTTACCTGCCTTAGACGAGGCAATTTTTTTACCCACATCCAGTCATTGTTGGAGTTCTTCCCCATCTTGTTGAGGCAGAGTGAATTGATGTATCATTTGCCATCAGAAGTACTGATGAGCCAACCATGGGATTTTGAAGGTCAAAACAAGGACATGGGACCTTCCAAAAAATGAAATCGGTGCCACGTGCGGGTCTCACGCACTTGCACACATCAAATATTTGCTGAGCGCCATAGAAATAGCTGAGCCAATGACCTTTCTATGCTACAATGTTGTGGTAAAAATACAAGAGGTCTGGTGTAAGACCCTATAAAGTACTAGTTCATTTTAGTCCTATACGGCATGTCAAAAGAGGTCCCAGACTTAGAAAATCTCAGCTAAGTGTTGACACTTTGTCTCATTTTTTGCCTCGATATTTTAATGGTTTCATTTTAAACCTTTCCATTCTTAGATTGTTAATTTTTAAATTGATTTATGATCAGGGTTATCTATAGGTCATCTCGGGTAAGTTTCAGAATTTTTGGACATCGTTTGAGACACGTTTGGATGACCAAAATAGCAAGCCAACACGATCAAGATGCGTTGTGTCGACTATCGCGTTGTCACTAACGATACGATGCATCAATAATCGCGTCGAGTTGATTGACATGATGCATCTCTTATCACATCACTGGGAATTTTTTTATCTCATTTAATCCTGAGTCCAAAGTGGTATTTTAGTCTTTTACCCTTACTTTAACAATGGGATCTAGGTCCCAGAACAACATTATTGCCTTATTTTTCACAGTTCTCTTAAAATCAAAAGCATTTCCTCTCAAGAACAAACCCTGGCCCCTTCAACATTGAAGTTCAATTCTCAAGAATTCACCAACAATTCTCATGAATTCAGAAACCAAGCTATGTTAAATGTTCATCCACGGACCCTTTTCACCCATAGAGTCCAAGAACCCAACTTTAAGTTCAAAGTCATGATTTTTACATGTTTCCATGAATTTTACCGATAAATTTCCATGAATCTCAAGTTTATATCATGTTTCCATGAAATTTATTGTTGTTATTAAACCCCACATATTTGAACAATGTTATTTGCTGATTTAAATCATAATTAGTGATATTGATATTAAATTCATGCTATTTCTACAAGATTTACACTCTTCCCATACTTAGCTTATACTATGTATATCAAGTGTTTGATGAAATGCCAACAGGAATGAATTTTGAATAAATTTTTTTATATTATGTCCCCAAAGTTTTAGTATTATTTTGCTATTACTGCTATTGAGTCCTCGGGGTTATGAATACCTAAAAACTTAGTTGTTTACTTAGCCTCAGTATCTTCATATTAGATTCAGACATGTTTCGACAAATATCAGTTCAGTCAGTTATCATGATCAGTTAAACTTAAAATAGTTCAGTATTTTGAGTCATTTTAATTGGGAGTAGGATTTAGCACCAAGCGAGTACTGGGATAACGACTTCCCCATCAATTAGGTAGATTCATTAGTAGTAGTCCCTGTAATCCAAAACTATGTAGCCAGTGTAGGATTTGAGGAGTCATCCGTCATCTCAGGCTTGACTACCTCGCAGGGGTCACCCGTCAGTTGAGGCTTGATACCCTTAGTCCTTTAGGAAAGCATATTAGTGGATCCACATAGTCAGTGTTAGTACCCGTGGAACGATACTGACACCCTTCCAACTGAGGTCATAGGTTGGACCCCAAATTTGCTCATTAGGGCATGTCGGTTAGATGATAATTTCCACAGTCTCAGTCCAGTAATCAGTTCAGTAATTTAGTTTCAATTTGCTTGACCATAGAATACAGATATCAGATATTTAGTTATCACATTTTAGTATTTCAGTTTACAGATTATATTTAGCACATATTTTATACTTGGTCATGCATCCATCAGTATCTACAGATTTTATACATTCTCAATATTTATAGATTTTGTACATTCTATTTAATATTTCATGCTATTTATTCAGTCAGCTATTACTCATGCACATGAAACCATGCATATCAGCCTACCTTATTTAGTATACTATTACATTCAAAGTACTGATCGTATACTCTTTTCTTATGCTATGATGTATCATATCATAGGTTCAGATGCTCAGTTCCCGAATTATGCATAGACCTTCCAAATTATCAGTCATAGTAGTGGTGAGTCCTCATATTTTGAGGAAAGACTATATTTATTTTCATTTTTTTAGTTCAGCAGTTAGATGGAGTTAGTTATGGCCTGTCCCATCAACTCTTATTCAGTCAGTTTAGAGGCTCTCAGATATTTTAGACAGTCAGTAAGTTTATTTTTATTTTATCAATTTCAAATAGTTATTTTCTAGATTTATGATACAAAAATATTTTAGTATTTAAAACCTTATGGCATTTTCAGATATTCTTCCTATGTTATTTTATTATTATTATTTAGTTCTCACAGCAGGTACCAACTCATGGGTTAGCTTATGGTCCCTCAGGACTGTAAGCACCGTATGTAACCTAGCATGTACTCTCAGGGCATTACAAACTTGGTATTAGAGCCTAAAGTTTTAAAGTATCCTAGGAAATCTGAAACCTGGGTTAAGTAGAGTCCTGTGCATGGGTGTGTAGTGCACCACACTTTTGGATAAGAGGCTATGAGGTGTCTTTAGGAAAAGTTCCCTTTTTATTTCAGTGTTTATGTCGTGTGACTGAGTGTGAGCTCATGTTAAAATCTCTATCCAATCTATTCTCCCTTCCATTTACAGAACACATCTCCTAGAAAGACAAATGGAATAAGAAATGTGAACCAGCAAACACCTCCACCCATTTAAGAAGATCCCTTGAACGAGCATGTTTCTCATGTAGAGTTTAGAACTGCATTCACTACTCTATCCCACTCTGTAGTGGCTCAAAATATTCAGTCATCCATTATTTTGGCCAACTCAGTGGCCAATACTGCTGCAGCTGGCTTTTAAGACTTTACCAGAATGAACCCTTCTTTATTTTCAGAGTCTAAGTATGAAGAGGATCCACAGGAATTCTTCGCCATGGTGCAAAAACTAACAAACATTATGAGGGTGAATTCTGGTGAGAGTGCTTAATTAGCTGCTCACCAGATGTAGGATGTAGCCCATACCTTATTTAAGTAGTAGAAAGGGGATAGAGGAGTAGATGTTGGGTCTTTAGAGTGGGAGAAGTATGCTACAGCCTTCTTAGATAGATTCTTCCCGTTGGAGATGAGGAAAGCTAAAGTGTTAGAGTTTATCAACTTGAGGTAGGTCAACATGAGTGTGAAGGAGTATTCTCTTAAGTTTACTCAGCTAGCTAGGTATTCTCCTCATGTGGTGGCTAATAGTAGGTCTAGGATGAGCAAGTTCATGCCTGGGGTATCTGACAGTGTGGTCAAAGATTGTAGGACTGCGATGTTAATAAATAAGATGGACATATCTAGGGTTTTGGACCATGCTTAATAGATTGAGGATCAGAAACTTAAGGAGAAGGAGAGAGAGAACAAGCAGGCTAGAACCGGTAGATTTAATTTAAATTAGCCTAAGTCAGAAGGTGGTAACCATCCTCAATTTTGTTAGAAATATTTAGTTGCTGCTACATCTTCAGATAGTGCCCTAGTACCCAAGTTCAGAAATAACACTGGGATAGGGCACCAGGCTCTAAGTCCAGAAGAAGTGTGAACGATGGATGTTCAAATCCTTTTTGCCAAAAATATAGTAGAAACCATCAGGGTGAGTGTAGAGCTGGCAGTGATGCATACTTTAGGTATGGAAAGCCAGGCCATGAAATTTAGGAGTGTAGGGTAGTTGCTTAGAAAGGTAGGGATTCGCACCAACAAGGCCAGTCCCATCAGTCATCAGTTCTAACCGGTTGCCCGACTTAGTAGGGTGCCACTTCCAGTACTACCAGTGGTCAGGGTACAAACAATTATATGCGCTTCAGTCCCAATAAGATCAGGAAAATTCTCCTGATGTGGTTAAAGGTACGTTGCAAGTCTTTCATTTACATGTTTATGCTTTACTAGACCCTGGAGATTTTCTTTCTTTTGTAACCCCTTATATAGCAATCAACTTTGGAGTCAGTCCTAAAATCTTAGCAGAGCCTTTTTTAGTGTCTACCCCAGTGGATGTCTCTATTGTAGCCCGGCGGGTATACAGGAATTGCCTGGTTACAGTGTATCAAAAAGTTACTTCAGTTGATCTTGTGGAGTTAGAGATGATGAATGATGTTATTCTTGGCATGGATTGTCTCTACTCATTTTGTGCTTCAGTTGACTACAGAAATAAAGTAGTTCATTTTCAGTTTCCAAATGAACCAGTCCTTGAATGGAGGGGTAGTACTAATACGCTTAGGGTTCAGATTATTTTTTACCTTAGAGCAAGGAAAATGATATCCAAGGTGTGTATTTATCATCTTGTCCAAGTAAAAGACTTAAATTTTGAGTCTCCAACTCTTGAGTCAATTTCAAAAGTGAGGAAATTTCCAGATGAGTTCCCTGAAGATCTTCCCAAAAGGGAATAGACCTTCTACCAGAAACCCAGCCAATCTCTATTCCGCCATGCAAAATGCCTCCAGCTGAAATCAAAGAACTAAAAGAACAGTTGAAAGATCTCCTAGATAAGGGACTCATCAGACCCAGCATATCTCTGGCGCACCAATTTTATTCGTGCATAAGAAAAATGGTTCTCTTAGATTGTGTATAGACTACCGCCAGTTGAACAAAGTCACCATTAGGAATTAATACCTATTTCCTAGAATCGATGACTAGTTTGACCAAATTTAGGGTGCCAGTTAATTTTCTAAGATAGACTTTAGATCTGGCTATCATCAGCTCCGAGTAAGAGAATGTGACATTCCAAAAACAGCTTTTAGAACTTAGTACGATCACTTCAAATTTCTAGTCATGTCATTTGGTCTTACTAATATCCCAAAAGCTTTCATGGACTTGATGAACTGCGTGTTCAAGCATTACTTGGACATGTTTATCATAGTCTTCATCGATTATATTCTTGTTTACTCCCACAATAAAGATGATCACACAGACCATCTCAGAATAGTATTGCAGACTCTTAGAGCCCATCAGTTGTGCACTAAATTTAGTAAATGCAAATTTTGGGTAAGGTTAGTAGCTTTCCTTGGTCACATAGTTTTTGATGATGGCATTTGAGTTAATTCTCAAAAGACCAAAGCAGTGAGAAACTGGCCCAAACCCATCT
This sequence comes from Capsicum annuum, assembly GCF_002878395.1. NCBI lineage: Eukaryota > Viridiplantae > Streptophyta > Magnoliopsida > Solanales > Solanaceae > Capsicum > Capsicum annuum. Next base: position 88,595,977 of record NC_061111.1, read on the forward strand.
CTCCATCAGATATCTGGAGTTTCTTGGGTTTAGCTGGCTATTACCAACGGTATGTTAAAGAATTTTTGTCTATTGTATCCCCCATATCCAGATTGCTTAGAAGAAAGTCAAGTTCCAGTGGTCAGATTCTTGTGAGAAGAGTTTTAAGGAATTGAATACTCGACTCACTACAGCCTCAGTTTTGACTTTGCCCGATGGTTCAAACAGATTTGTTGTGTACTATGATGCATCCAGAGTAGGTTTGGTGTGTGTTTTAATATAGAGCGGTAAGGCGATATCCTATTCCTCTAGACAACTTATGCCTCATGAAAAGAATTACCCCACCCATGATCTTGATTAGCAGTTGTTATTTTTGCCTTAAAAATTTAGAGGTACTATTTGTAAGGGGTGCATGTTGATATGTTCACAGATCACAAAATCTTGCAGTATGTGTTTTTACAGAAGGATTTGAATCTGCATCGGAGGAGATTGTTAGAATCATTAAAGTATTATAATATGAGTGTTTTGTATCACTCGAGCAAGGACAATGTAGTGAAAGATTCCCTGAGTAGATTGTCTATTGGTAGTATTGCTCATGTTGAGGATGACAAGAAGATGTTAGTTCAGGAATTTCATCAGCTTGGCAGATTAGGTGTTCACTTGGTTCATTCAGCTAAGGGTAATCTTCTTGGTTGCTGAAGTGAAAGAAAAGCAGGAAAGGGATCCTAGCCTGATGAAGTTGAAGGAATCAGTCAGAGACCAAAAAGTAAAGGTTTTCTCCCTAGGGGGAGATAGTGTGTTGCATTGCCAGGGTAGACTGTGTGTGCCGTATGTTTATGAATTGAGACAAAAAATTATTATAGAAGTACATGGTGCACGCTAATCGATTCATCCAGGGTTCATGAAGATGTACCGTGATCTACGAAAAATCTATTGGCGGAGTGGGATAAAGAAGGATATTGTAAAGTTTGTAGCTAAGTGCTTCACTTGTCAACAGATTAAGATTGAGCATCAAAAGCCTAGTGGGTCTATACAGGAGTTCAATATTTCTACTTGGAAGTTGGAGGTAGTGAACATGGATTTTATGATAGGTTTGCATCGTACTCGTCAGCAGCATGATTTGATTGGGATCATTATGGACAAAATGACCAAATCAGCCTATTTTTTACCAGTTCATACTTCTTACCCAGCCGAGGACTATGCCAAGTTAAAGAGTTGGTTAGGTTGCACGATATTCCACTATCTATCATTTCAAATAGAGGTACTTAGTTTACCTCTCACTTTTGGAAAGCTTTTCAGAAGGGTCTTAGTACCCAAGTTTACCTCAGTAAAGCCTTCCACCCTCAGACAGATGGTCAAGCAAAAAGGACCATTCCAACTTTAGAAAACATGTTGAGTGAATCTGATGTTGACTTTAAGGGTAGTTAGGATGACCACTTTCTTTTGATTGAGTTCACGTATAATAACAACTATCATTCCAGTATTCAGATGGCTCTATTTGAGGCTCTTTATGGGAGGAGATGTAGATCTCCCATTGGTTAGTTTGAAGTTGGTGAGACCGTGGTGGAGAAGCCTAACTTAGTGTTTGATGCCTTAGAGAAAGTACATTAGATCAGGGAGAGGCTTAAGACAACCCAAAGCTGATAAAAATCGTATGCAGATGTGAGAAGGAAAGACCTTGAATTTGAGATTGGCGACTTTGTGTATTTGAAAATCTCTCCTATGAAGGGAGTGAAGTGGTTTGGTAAGAAATGGAAGCGTAGTCCCTAATACGTTGGTCCTTAATTTCGAGTCATATCAAAAAATTGGCTTATGAGCTTGAGCTGCCTGCAGACTTAGCATCAGTGCACCCAATATTCCATATCTCCTTGTTGAAGAAGTACATAGGTGAACCAGCAGCTGTAGTCCCCGTAGAGAGTGTAGATGTTTAGAATAGTCTCTCTCACGAAGAATTTCTAGTTGAAATCCTTGATTGTCAGACTCGCAAACTAAGGAACAAAAAAGTTCCCTTGGTCAAAGTTCTTTGGCGGAACCAGTACATTGAGGGAGCCACTTGGGAAGTAGAAGCAGACATGTGAACCAAGTACCCTCATATTTAATCCACAAACTCAGACTCAGCCTAAGGTAACAGTCTTCTTTAGATTTACTCTATTCCATGCTTAGTTCCACTTGCATATCATTCTCATTTAATTCATACATTCATGAAATAGTTCAGTCATGTGTTATATCTCACAATTCAATTATGTTTCAGCTATGCACATCAGTATAGTCGCATTGCCCTAGTGTCTCTCAGCTTAGTCAGTCTTATTCGAGGATGAATGTTTTCAAGGGAGAGATATTGTAAGACCCATAAAGTCCTAGCTCATTTCAATCCAATATGTTATGTCAAAAGAGGTCCCAGATTTAGAAAATTTCAGCTACGTGTTGACACTTAGTCTCATTTTTGGCCTCGATATTTCAATTGTTTCATTTTCAATCTTTTTGGACTTATATTGTCGATTTTTAAATTGATTCATGATTAGGGTTAACTTTAGGTTATCTCGGGTGAGTTTCAAAAATTTTGGACATCATTTGAGACACGTTTGGATGACTAAAACAACAAGCCAATGCGATCAGGATGCGTCGCATTGGCTATCACATCATAACCATGGACGCGACGCGTCAGTAATCGCGTCGAGTTGATCAACACGATGTGTCACCTATCGCGTCACTAGGCATTTTTTAGCTCATTTAATCTTGAGTCCTGAGGGGTATTTAAGTCTTTACCCCTCACTTTAACATGGGATTTAGGTCACAAAACAACATTATTGCCTCATTTTCACAATTCTCTCAAAATCAAAAGTGTTCCCACTCAAGAACAAACCCTAGCCCCTTCAACATTCAAGTTCAATTCTCAAGAATTCACCAACAATTCTCATGGATTTAGAAACCAAGGTATGTTAAATGTTCATCCAGGGGCCCTTTTCACCCATGGAGTACAAGAACCCAACTTTAAGTTTTAAGTCATGATTTTTACATGTTCCCATGAATTTTGCCTATAAATTTCCATGAATCTCAAGTTCATATCATGTTTCCATGAAATTTGTTGTTGTTATTAAACCCAGCATGTCTAAAAAATGTTATTTGCTAATTTAAATCATAATTAGTGGTGTTGATGTTGAAATCATGCTATTACTACAAGCTTTAAACTATTCCCATGGTTAGCTTACACTATGCATAACAAGTGTTTGACGAAATGCCTATAAGAATGAATTTTGAATTAATGCTTTCATATTATGTCCCCAAAGTTTTAGTACTATTTTGTTATTATTGCTATCGAGTCCTGGGGGTTATGAATACCCAAAAACTTAGTTGTTTACTTAGCCTCAGTATCTTTAGATTAATTTTAGACATGTTATGAGCAATATCAGTTCAGTCTGTTATCATGATCAGCTAAACTTAGAACAATTCTGTATTCCAAGTCAGTTCAGTTAGGAGTAGGATTTAGCACTGAGCGAGTGTCGGGATGACGACTTCCCCATCAGTTAGGCAGAGTCGTTCGTAGCAGTCTCTGTACTCCAGAACTACTTAGCTAGCGTAGGATTTAAGGAGTTACCCGTCAGTTCAGACTTGACTACGTTGCAAAGGTCAACTGTCAGTTTAGGCTTGACACTCTTAGTCCTTCGGGACAAAATATTAGTGGATCCACACGGCCAGTGTTAGTACCCGTGGCATGGTACTGAAACCATTCTAACTTGGATCACAGATTGGACCCCAAATTTGCTCGTTGGGGCATGTCAGATAGATGATAGCTCCCACAGTCTCAGTTCAGTAATTCAGTTTCAGTTTGCTTGACCATAGAAAACAAATATCAGATATTCAGTTATTAGATTTCAGTATTTTAGTTTACAGACTATATTTAGCACATGTTTTATGCTTGGTCACGCATCCATCAGTATCTACAGATTTCATGCATTGTCAGTTCTTACAGATTTTGTGTATTCTATTTTGTATTTCATGTTATTTATTCAGTCATCTATTACTCATGCACTTGAAACCATGCATATCATCCTACCTCATTTAGCATACTAGTACATTCAAAGTACTGATCGCATACTCTTTTCTTCCGCTATGATGTATCATATCATAGGTTTGGATGCACAGTTCTCGAATCGCGCATAGACCTTTCGAATTATCAGCCGTAGCTAAGAGTGTTAAGTGGGCCGGGCCGGGTGAACCCAAAATCAGCCCGTTAAGTTTAGCAGGGGGTGGGTCGGACCGAGTTTGGATTCAACAGCAAATATTTTAAAAACAACCTTGAACCGGCCCACTTAGCCTAACCCGGTCTAACCCACCTAAATCCAGTCAAAAACCAAAAAAAAAATTCCAATATACACTATATATTCTCACCTATATACATTTTAAATATGTTAAACAATTTATATACACTATATATATAGTATATACTACATTAGAATATATACACATATACACAATTACACATATATACGTAACATTCAACATATATGACTATATGTACTACTTTAAATAAAGCATATACTACAATATATATATATACTACAGTATATATATATATATGTATATATATATATAGTTATATACTAATTTATAAAACATATACACATGTATATGTTAAATATATACGTCTATAAAAGATATATACACATATATACGCACCATTCAATACATATGTTCTACTTTAAATAAAACATATACTGCAATATATATATATATACTACAATATATACACACACTATATATATAGTTATATACTAATTTATAAAACATATACACATATATACGTTAAATATATATGTCTATAGAAGATATATACACATATATACGTACCATTCAATATATATGTACTACTTTAAATAAAATATACTACAATATATATATATACTACAATATATACACAAACTATATATATAGTTATAAACTAATTTATAAAATATATACACATGTATACGATAAATATATACGTCTATAGAAAATATATACACATATATACATACTACTTTAAATAAAATATACTACAATATATATACTACATTATATACACACACTATAAATATAGTTATATACTAATTTATAAAACATATACACATGTATACGTTAAATATATACATCTATAGAAGATATAGACATATAAGCGTATCATTCAATATATATGTACTACTTTAAATAAAATATACTACAATATATACACACACTATATATATAGTGTGTG